>NC_026001.2:70505734-70539939 GCF_000442705.2 Elaeis guineensis | reverse complement strand
TAATCCTTCATGACTAGATGGAACAAAAGATCCAAAATCCCAGTGGTCTAGGTCCGGGTTTATCCAATAGCACCCCTACTTACAATAATCCTTTGCATCTAAGCCAAATCAATGGGTTTAGTTTCTAAAGCAGAAAAGGTAATGAAATCCTAAGTCTATGTAACAGTTAGCCTCTGATCTTTGTCAAATTAAGCAGTGGATTTATTTTTTGAGCCTAATCAATTCAGTCAGCTTTAGCCTTCCAAGCCTAATCAAAGCATGATGGATTTAGTTCTTTTGAGCCCCAAACAAAGCACAATCAAAATCAACAACATTAAGCTTAGTAAATTAAAAAACAAGATCAACCTAACTATTGTTAAATAGGAAAACCAAAAGCTCAAAAGTTCAATGAATCTTCTCATTGGTAAAATGAGTAACTCAACTTCAAGATGAAAACAGATCTCCAAGAGCACAAATTCAAGCCATACTGCAATTTTGGTGCTATCCACATCAAATGTAAATGATATCTACCTCCACAGTTATGCCATGGAATATTAGGTAAATTAATGAAATTCAATATCTCCGACATATGAAATTCAATTTGTAATATATATTGGTCCTTTTCCAACACTTGCCAATAAAGTCTCATAATCAAAGGTGCCCTAATTTCAAAAGTAATCAACAATAGATTGCTTAGCCTATGAGAAGTCATGACCCACATAAAACTTTCCTAGTAAGGGGAATTTGACTTGATGATCACCAACTAATTCGAATGTGTATCCAATATCTCCTAATAGATTTGCTCCAAGGGGCAAGATTTGTATTCCCAAACAAAGCATCACTGACATGCTGCTATTGCTAAACCATTCATTTCAACTACCATTGAAATTATATCCAATTTTATCTACCTTTACATTGTTCTGGGTATGACTTAAGAACATAACTATAATGTTTTTTAAACAGACCGGTTGGGGTCAAACAACATTGGTTGCCAAGTCATGTGTCCGCCATTCAACTTCAAGTCAACTGGTTTATAGTTTATTTACATATTTTTACCCTAGCCCCCCTTGCCCACAAACAACAATCATCTTTCTCATGTCAGAGATGGACATGGCCTCTTTGCTTTTGCCAACATCAAGAGGATTTGGCTCCTTCCTAGCAAACCCATTAGCGAGGGTCTTCAACTATGAGGAGGTTCAAAGCTTCAAAAGAGACAAGGAATTTGCCTCTAGAGCACTTCGCCACCTCCAACCCAAGACGTCCCGCCTCAACTGCTCGAGGCAACATCTCTTGCTGTTGTCAATAGGACTAATGGTTAAGCAAGAAGACAATAAAGAATGCAAAGGAAAGCTTTCCAAATTGAAGGGTGCTCAAGCAATTAGTCTTGGTGACATTGGCAACAATAGCAAAGAGAAGGAGAGGTCAGCATAAGCACAAGGAGAATTTTCTCCAATATAAATAAGGACATAGTGCCCTTCCCTTTTTGTTTTTCTTTATTAACTTTTTTACAGTATTGACCTAGATAGATAATACTAGTTTACCCTGAACAGCCACCATCAACTAGTCAAGCAAGTAATCCTAATACATAGTTATATTGAGCCAACCTTTAGATGTTTGTGGGTGATGGATTAAGTGGATCAACCAATAAAACCTTTAACATTGGAAAAAGGTATCTCCCATGGGTAACTATAGGCCATAAAGATATTCATTACAGACATTGTATTATTTCTATTCCCATAAAAAAGTTGCAATTCAATACAGTGATTTTTTAGATCCTTATCCTACAAACTTTGTAAATTCTGATTTAGAATTTGCATGTTTAATCCATAAAATAATATAAATCGGCAAACGTCTTAACTGTCACTAATTTATTTGATTATGAGCAAAACAAGTTATTGGTGATTTAATCTTGGCATAGCTGCATTTTGATTTTCAGAAGTGTCCATCTTAAATATGTCTCACAGTTTTCATGCTGGACATTAAGAAATCAACTAATGCTTCACAATGCATCTATATGCTACCAGCCTTTACTGCAATTGATATTTATCAACCTACATTACTTAATAGATAAGAAATTAATCTGTCGAGTGGCTTGAATTCTTCTATGGGCATCAAGCATATTGAATTACTAACTAGGTGTTCATCATTATACCTCTAAAAACTGAGAGACATTCATTTTCCTGTGGCTCAGGCAACCCTACCAAGATGCCAGGTCAATGGATTATTTCTTTAAAAATTATTTTAGGGAAATAAGAATGTTGTACAAGGATCTAACTATTTCAGGAAATTAAGATCATCGTATAAAGACCTACAGAATAAAGGTTATTGGAGCAAACATAAGCACAAGAAATATCAGAGATAAAAGGAAAGAGACAAAATATACTTTTCTCTTAACGAGAGAATGAGAGATGAGGGAAAATGAGGAGAAGAAAAACAACGTAAGGTAGCAATCTAGGTAATCAAATCAAAAAAGTATCTAGAGTTGAAATATGTGATGTGATCAAAATTCAAGTCAGGTTTTAAGCAATGATCTAGTGTGTTTCCTTGAGCCCAAAGAAGAAAGTCGGGATGAAAGAATGAGAAAGACAGAAATGAAAATTCTGTTAATCCATCAAAATCCCCTACACATCTTCCATCTCCTCCTTCTTAAGCCAAAAATGATCTCAACAAATTCAACTAATGCTAAAGTCTTCCTGTCATCCAAAGCCCCGAACATGCGAGATAGATGACCAACACAGACCTGTCCAACCAAGGCAGCTAGTTTTCTTTTTTCAACTTCATTCCTGTTTCATGTCTCCTTGATTTGTTTCTTCTTTATTTCTCTCCCTATTTTCTCCTCTCTCCATTTTTTCTTTTAATAATGCTACAACCTTCTTACTGCTGCCAACAAATGTGCTGAGACCAGATTGCCCTATATGTTCTCTTTACTGCAGGTGCATGCCACTCTCAACCACCTTCTTAGGCTGACTTGAATAGGATGTGGTGCATAAAGCTAGTGCAACATTGCAAAAACTGTCCATGATTGAGATTTAATATCAGCTGCTGATGCCTAGAGAGCTACACTAATCCCCTAAAAACAGAAATAACAAAAGAAATCCGAAAATTTTATAACTGAAATTAGATCCTTATGATAAATTTGCCTGACTTTGGACCCCCGACTCTGAACTACATTAAGAGGCCTTTAGGTTTAAGAAAGAACTAATAAGCAAGAGTTGTGCAACAAAGATTTAAAAGAGATCAAAGATAACGGGAGAGGAAAGAGTTCTATTTCATAAGCATTTACTAAAGATATGCATTCATCTTTGATAACAGAAAGTCTCAAGTTGCTACTAAATAAAGTCCCTTAACTTTCTTGCTTAGTGATTTTTATTAATACTTTTCAAGTGTTCTTATGACGCTTAACTCATGTTCACCTCTTTGATGTGGTCTTGTTAAGGGGGAGAACAATATCTTCAAATGAAAAGGGTTATTCCCTCCAAGTGTGAAGGGTGCTTTGTTTCATTCTCACTCTTTCTAATATATACAATGAAGTGTTTTGATGTATTTAAATTGTGAAGGTAGACCACAATGTGGTAAGCCAGTGAACCATTTAAGGTAACTTACTGTGTTACATTATTTATCTCTTTTGTTTGGATAGACTACAAATTAGCTGCAATCATAACACTGGATGGGTGTCAAGACATTTAACAAATTGATCTTCCTAGCATAAATAAGAATTGATTATTGAAGAGTGTCATCATATTTCTTAATATATTTCCAAGGTACGATCATCTTGAGATATCTGGTATTGTATTTATGCATTTCTACCCTCTGGTCATCAGAAACCTCCAGTGTGGTCGCAACAATTTCTTTCCCTATTCTTTCTCACATTTTTCACTAGAGAGCTTAGGACTTATCATATTTCATGATCACATACATTTGATAACCTTGGGGATTCCTTAAATCTTCATTGCACATGCTTATACCATTTGATTCAGCCCTTTATCACTCCATTCTCAACTAATCCAACTCTCAGGCCTCCTCTAACTTAAACAATTCTAATTGGATCCTTCCTCTCTCATCAATCTTTTCATATACTGTTGCTACAAAATTTTCCATGTTTCATCTTGCTCGGTAAATTGCATGAGAATGAATTTTATTGCATTTGAATGCTTGAGAGTAAGAAAGGAACCAGGGGCTATGTGTGCATTCAAGAGATTGCCTCTAGATGTCTACATTCAAGAATCACCAAGAATCACTGAGGACATAAAGTAAAGAAGAAAACACCGGATTCTACAATAGTGTGAGGAGGATACTGCAAATCATTGAACCCATCTATTAGATTTTCTAAGTCATGAATGCTTGATAGGATTCAGTGGATCTCATAATATAAATGGGAGATGAGATATACAGGTGGGCGGTGACATACATTAGGAAGGATTTAATTCTTTAAATTGCTCTAGGATATAAATCATTTATTATATTCTAAATATAAATATTTATACAAAGATCTAATGCATAGTATCTATATCTAGACTTAAATATAAATGCAAACTGGCCAGGATGGATGAATTTGTGGTTATCTTCACATTCTGCTGATTAGGCTTGAGAGGGTCCTAAGAATGCAGCTTCAGCTAGGCATTTACATTAATATGCAAAATATTTTTGTTACAAGACAAGACCAGCAAGAAAGAAAGAAAGACAGACAGACAGAATTCTGGTGATTAGGCTTGACGGTGTCCTAAAGATGCAGCTGCAGTTTGGCATGTAAGGTGAAATGAAATGCATCTTGTTATATTCTATACAAAGAAAGTGTTGAGTATAAAATATCCACAGCCGAAGACCTCAGCAGGATCAGCTCCAGGAGGTCCGCCCGGACTCCTACGGGAGCCGGGCTTCGTCGCCAACGGCTGCAGACAGACTTCGTCCGGACTCCTACGGGAGCCGGACTCCGCCAACAATTTCAACCGCAAGTAGACTCCGCCCGGACTCCTACGGGAGCCGGGCTCCGTCGCCAACGTCAACCGTCAGTAAGATTCGTCCGGACTCCTACGGGAGCCGGACTTCGCCTTTAACTTTGATTGCAGAAAGACTCCGCCCGGACTCCTACGGGAGCCGGATCGTAGGAGTCCGGGCTTCGTCCTCGACTCCAACGGCTGCAGACAGACTTCGTCCGGACTCCTACGGAAGCCGGACTCCGCCAACAATTTCAACCGCAAGTAGACTCCGCCCGGACTCCTACGGGAGCCGGGCTCCATCGCCAACGTCAACCGTCGGTAAGATTCGTCCGGACTCCTACGGGAGCCGGACTTCGCCTTTAACTTTGATTGCAGAAAGATTCCGCCCAGACTCCTACGGAAGCCGGGCTTCGTCCTCGACTCCAATGGCTGCAGACAGACTTCGTCCGGACTCCTACGGGAGCCGGACTCCGCCAACAATTTCAACCGCAAGTAGACTCCGCCGGACTCCTACGGGAGCCGGGCTCCGTCGCCAACGTCAACCGTCGGTAAGATTCGTCCAGACTCCTACAGGAGCCGGACTTCGCCTTTAACTTTGATTGCAGAAAGACTCCGCCCGGACTCCTACGGAAGCCGGGCTTCGTCCTCGACTCCAACGGCTGCAGACAGACTTCGTCCGGACTCCTACGGGAGCCGGACTCCGCCAACAATTTCAACCGCAAGTAGACTCCGCCCGGACTCCTACGGGAGCCGGGCTCCGTCGCCAACGTCAACCGTCGGTAAGATTCGTCCGGACTCCTACGGGAGCCGGACTTCGCCTTTAACTTTGATTGCAGAAAGACTCCGCCCGGACTCCTACGGGAGCCGGGCTTCCTCCTCGACTCCAACGGCTGCAGACAGACTTCGTCCGGACTCCTACGGGAGCCGGACTCCGCCAACAATTTCAACCGCAAGTAGACTCCGTCCGGACTCCTACGGGAGCCGGGCTCCGTCGCCAACGTCAACCGTCGGTAAGATTCGTCCGGACTCCTACGGGAGCCGGACTTCACCTTTAACTTTGATTGCAGAAAGACTCCGCCCGGACTCCTACGGGAGCCGGGCTTCGTCCTCGACTCCAACGGCTGCAGACAGACTTCGTCCGGACTCCTACGGGAGCCGGACTCCGCCAACAATTTCAACCGCAAGTAGACTCCGCCCAAACTCCTACGGATACCGGACCTCACTACCGACTCCAACCGAACTTCGGCCGACAAGTCTGGACCCCCTGGCAGGCCACAGTAACGGCCACGATTCTGCCCCACTCCCTGCGACGGGCCCTACGCGGCTCTATTACTCCCCGACAGGCCGTATTAACGGCCACAATTCTGCTCCACTCCCCGCGGCGGATCCTGTGCGATCCCACCACTCCATGACGAGTCACGACAGCGAACGTCGCTCCACTCCCCGTAACTGACTCCACGTGGCACACCCCGGTGATAGCCACGGGTCCACTCCACTACTCTTCGCAGCAAACTCTGCCTGACCCTGGGCAGCTTACTGCCAGACGGTTACGGATGTCGCTATCAGACTACTGCCCCTCCGCCTATAAAAGGGGATCCCAGATACGTTATTCTATAAGCTCTAATCTTTCATCTAAAAACTCTGCTAAATTCTCCGTTCGAGCACTCCATTCTTGTTGAGGCAGAGAACTGACTTGAGCGTCGGAGGGTCTTGCCGGAGCAACCCCACCTCCGGTTTAGACTTCCTTTGCAGGTCCCGGCGGCGACCGCGACTTCCCCAACTCCAGCTTCTCCGGCGCAAGCGGATTTTTGCACCAACAGGATTGGCGCTAGAGGAAGGGCGTGAACCTTCACAGTACCCTTGTTCTTAAAGGAGCGCTCAGCGGATCCACCTCCGGTCATCTTATCCGGCACCCACTCCTCCTTTCCTCATCTGATGTCTTCTCGCGAGGCCTTCGCACAACTACCTCCGGCTATGGTCACCGACAAGGAGTGGCCGGACGATCGGCCTCTATCGGATTCCGTCAACACCATTTCGGGGGGATCCCAGCGGGAGGCAACCAACATACCATCTGTATCCCCCAAGCGGCAAAAAATTGAAGAACCCATAACCTTTACCGAAGAAGACACCCAGGGAGTCCAATTCCCTCATAACGACGCGGTCGTAGTTTCCTTGAATATAGCAAATTACGACGTCCGTCGCATTCTTGTCGACAACGGAAGTTCGGCCGACATCTTGTTCTACGACGCCTTTTCAAGAATGTCTGCTCTTAACGGTCATCTGAGGCCGATTTGCTCCCCCCTGGTGGGGTTTACCGGTGACGCCGTTCCGACGGAAGGAATGATAGCTTTGATTGTGACCGCGGGTCAATATCCAAAGCAATCCAGGGCTCTAGTGAATTTCTTGGTGGTGAAGGCGCCATCCGCCTACAATGCGATCCTTGGCCGACCCGGCCTCAATGCCCTCCGAGCTGTCGTTTCGACCTACCATTTGAAGTTGAAGTTTCCCACCAACCAGGGGATCGGAGAGGTCCGGGGAGACCAGGCCCTGACCAGACACTGCTACAGCATCGCTTTGCAAAGAAGCGATCAGGCTGACCCCTGTCCCGTCGATGGACTAGATGCTCGCGATGATCTCACCGAAGAAAGGGGCGGCCCAATCGAAGATCTGGTACCAATCCCTTTGAATGATGGGAACGCGGAGCATGTGGCGCTAATCGGCTCCAACCTGGGGGAGGAGGTGCGGACGCGTCTTATTGACTTTCTACGGAGGAATGCGGACGTTTTCGCTTGGGTTCCAGCAGACATGCCGGGGATTGATACAGAAGTCATGGAGCATCATCTGGCCGTCGATCCAAAGCATCGACCGACGAAAGAAAAAATTCGGAGTCATGCCCCGGAGAAGCAGAAGGCGATAGCCGAGGAAGTGGATAAGCTCCTCAAGGCCGGATTCATTAAGGAAGTCAATTATCCTGATTGGATTTCCAATATTGTTCTGGTCAAAAAAGCAAACGGCAAGTGGAGGATGTGCATAGACTTCAAAAAGCTGAATAAGGCTTGTCCAAAGGACAGCTACCCCCTTCCCAGAATCGACCAACTGGTGGATGCGACCTCATGCCATGAGCTCCTCACCTTTATGGACGCGTTCTCCGACTATAATCAAATTAGAATGGCGTCCGAAGATGAAGAAAAGACAGCTTTCATCACTAATCGCGGCCTTTACTGTTACAGGGTCATGCCTTTCGGCCTCAAGAATGCGGGCGCAACCTACCAACGGTTGGTGAACAAAATCTTTAAAGAGCAGATCGGCCGAAACATGGAGGTCTATGTGGACGATATGCTCGTAAAAAGCAAGTCTTCCAGAAATCATGCTGCCGACCTCGAGGAGACCTTTGACGCTCTCCGAAAGTATAAAATGAAGCTGAACCCAACTAAATGCGCTTTTTACTCCAGGGAAGTTCCTGGGCTTCATGGTATCGGGGCGCAGGATTGAGGCCAATCCAGAGAAAATTCGCGCCATCCAGGAGATGACCGCCCCAAAGTCGATCAAAGAGGTTCAGCGCCTCACAGGGAGGATAGCGGCTCTTAATCGCTTCGTCGCAAGGTCGGCCGAACGGTGCTTGCCCTTCTTTCAAACCCTCAAGCAGCCGAAGAACTTCTGCTGGACCTCTGAGTGCCAACAGGCGTTCGATGAGTTAAGGAGTTACCTTAGCTCACCCCCGCTGCTGGCAAAGCCTGAACCTGGGGAGGAACTGTTTTTATACCTAGCGGTCTCTCCCATGGCCCTCGCGGCCGTCCTTGTCAAAGAAGAAGCGAAAGTCCAGCGACCAGTCTACTACATTAGCCGCGCGCTGAGGGACGCCGAGACCAGGTACACCAAATTAGAAAAACTGACCTACGCCTTGTTGATTGCAGCTCGGAGGCTCCGACCCTACTTTCAAGGGCACACCGTGACGCTACTCACCGATCAACCGATCAAGACGGTTTTACATCGGGCTGACACCTCCGGAAAAATGGCAAAATGGACAATCGAGCTCACGGAATTCGACATCAACTACAGACCTAGACCAGCAGTAAAGGCCCAAATATTGGCAGATTTCATAGTAGAGTGCACCATCCCAGAGGAGGTCGAACCTGAGCAAAGCAAAGTTGATGACCTGAAGTCTCAACCAAACTCCCCCAACGAAGAGGCCAATCCCTCCGGTCGCTTTTGGACCCTCTATGTGGACGGATCTTCCAACATGTCGGGCGCAGGTGCAGGCCTGATCTTGGTCAGTCCGGAGGGAGTCATAGCTGAGTACGCTCTGCGTTTCGAGTTCCCCGCAACAAACAATGGAGCGGAATATGAAGCTCTGATCGCAGGACTAAGGATCGCCAGAGAGCTGGGAATAAGTCAGCTCCGGGTGCACAGTGACTCTCAACTGGTGGTGGGGCAAGTCAGTGGGAGTTATGAAGCGCGGGAGGACAGTATGGCCAAATATCTTGAGAAAGTAAAGGAGCTTACCCCCCCGCCTTTAACAGCTTCGACATTAGGCAGATTCCAAGGTTGGAAAATACCAGAGCCGACCTTCTCTCCAAGCTGGCAACGTTGGCTCCGTCCGGGTTGCCCAAAGGCGTTCTTTTTGAAGTTCTGAAGCACCCAAGTACAGAAGAATCACGGCCCGTAATGGAGATCGACCACGAGCCCAGCTGGGTCGACCCGCTGATAACCTATCTCAGAGATGGAGTCCTCCCCCAGGACGCGAAGGAGGCTCGGAAGCTCCGAAATCAAGCCTCCCGATACATCCTTTATGAGGGCAAATTGTACAAAAGATCATACTCTTTACCCCTCTTAAAATGTCTCCGGCCCTCGGAAGCTGGCTACGCCTTGTGGGAAGTACACGAAGGAATTTGCGGAAACCATTTGGGAGCTAGATCTTTATCCCACAAGTTGCTCCGCCAAGGATATTACTGGCCAACGATGCATCATGATTCGATTGAATATGTCAAAAAGTGTGATCGATGCCAGAGATACGCCAACGTTCAGAGACAGCCCGCCACCGAGCTCGCACCCTTGAGCGCCCCATGGCCCTTTGCACAATGGGGGATGGATATCCTTGGCCCCTTTCCCATGGCGTCTGGACAAAGGAAGTTTCTCCTTGTAGCGATCGACTACTTCACCAAATGGGTTGAAGCCGAACCACTAGCGAAAATCACAGAAGCGAAAGTGCAGGATTTCGTCTGGAAATCGATCGTGTGCAGGTTCGGTTTGCCTAGAACCCTAATCACTGATAATGGACGGCAATTCGCGGGAGCAAAATTCGCCGAATTCTGTGAAGATCTAAACATCTCCCACAACTTCACATCAGTAGCCCATCCCCAGGCGAACGGCGAAGCTGAGGTGACTAACAGAACCCTTTTGCAGGGGATTAAGACAAGACTTGAAAAGGCAAAAGGAACTTGGACGGACGAGCTTTATCATGTGCTATGGGCGTATCGAACTACCCAGAGGTTACCTACGGGGGAGACCCCCTTTGCTTTAGCCTTCGGTACGGAAGCCGTCATCCCAATCGAGCTTAAACTCCCGTCGGCAAGAGTCGTGGCATCGACGAGCATCAAAATTCACAAAGTCTTAGAGCCAACCTCGACCTGCTGGAAGAAAGACGGGAGATCGCTCAGGTTCGAATGGCAGCCTACAGACAGAAAGTTGCTCGATATTACAATGCCCGAGTCAAGAACAAAGTCTTTAAAGCAGGAGATCTAGTACTTCGACGAGCTGCTGTCTCGCAACCTCAGGACCGGGGGAAACTCGCCCCAAATTGGGAAGGACCGTATGAAGTCAAAGAGGTAGTCCGGCCAGGAACTTATTATCTTAAGGAACTCGGAGGAGCCGACCTCCCGCGACCGTGGAACTCGGAAAACTTACGGGTGTACTACCAATAACTTCATTTTAATTGAAAGTTGCATACCTGCACGTCTTTAAACAATTCGCACAAACCGTGTCAGAAGCGAAAGAGAAACATCGTCCCGACAAAGTCGAAGGCCCAGTTCCATTTAGACCGGATGGGGGGAGAGGCCTTACAACGCCCATATGAGCCCCCACAGCCCTGTTAGGGACAGGAGGAGAACCTCGCCCTAACTTGAGCAAAGTCGAAGGCCCGGTTCCATTTAGACCGGATGGGGGGAGAGGCCTTACAACGCCCATATGAGCCCCCACAGCCCTGTTAGGAACAGGAGGAGAACCTCGCCCTAACTTGAGCAAAGTCGAAGGCCCGGTTCCATTTAGACTGGATGGGGGGAGAGGCCTTACAACGCCCATATGAGCCCCCACAGCCCTGATAGGGACAGGAGGAGAACCTCGCCCTAACTTGAGCAAAGTCGAAGGCCCGGTTCCATTTAGACCGGATAGGGGGAGAGGCCTTACAACGCCCATATGAGCCCCCACAGCCCTGTTAGGGACAGGAGGAGAACCTCGCCCTAACTTGAGCAAAGTCGAAGGCCCGGTTCCATTTAGACCGGATGGGGAGGGTGTTGGGTATAAAATATCCACAGCCGAAGTCCTCAGCAGGATCAGCTCCAGGAGGTCCGCCCGGATTCCTACGGGAGCCGGGCTTCGTCGCCAACGCCAACGGCTGCAGACAGACTTCGTCCGGACTCCTACGGGAGCCGGACTTCGCCTTTAACTTTGATTGCAGAAAGACTCCGCCCGGACTCCTACGGGAGCCGGGCTTCATCCTCGACTCCAACGGCTGCAGACAGACTTCGTCCGGACTCCTACGGGAGCCGAACTTCGCATCTGATTTTGATTGCAAGGAACTCCGCCCGGACTCCTACGGGAGCCGGGCTCCGCCCGTGACTCCAATCACAGGAGGGTTCCGTCCGGACTCCCACGGGAGCCGAACTTCGCCTTGACTTCAGCGAAGAGAAACTCCGAGCGAAAAGGAAAAAGGAAGGCAACGGACTATGACAGGTACGATTGAAAAATGGACAGCGATCGAGGTACAGAAAACTCTGTCACCGCAAGGACTGGGGCTCCCACAGGGAGTCCCAGCTTTTGAGGAAGTTTTCGACACAAAACAGGACAACCTACTTAGGGTGACAGAAGCTCGGATCCCCGAACTCAAGCCCTAGGAGGGACCCCAGGCCCGATTGGCCCCAAGCAAGCCCGCAGCTATTGACGGAAAAATGACAACCAGGTATCTTCGAACGGCGTAAAAGTCGAAAAGGAGCTCGGCAAATAACAATCCAACACGAATAAAAGAGACCGTCGACGACCTTGGGACGACGTGAAAAAGAAAAGAAAAAAAGAAGGAAGAGAGAAAAAAGAAGAATAAAGAAGTTCGACAGACGACTACTCGATACAAGATGCAGACGAGGTAACAAAATCTCCTTTTCATTTTTCAACTGACAGGATGTATGTTACAAGACCCGGTGGGCCAAAAAAAAAAATGTATACATCATTGCAAGTCTCGTCCAGTACGTGTGATGGGCTCATCGGCTTTCGCCCCGCCTTGTTTCGCCCCACCTCCGAAGTCCCAACCTCAGGGGGAAAAGGATGGGATAAATTCCCGGAGACGGTAAGGGCAACGGCAGCGGCGACGAAGACCTGTTTCAAGAAGAATCGGAGTCACCCTGGGGACAACGGTGGCGCCAGAAATATGCATCATCACCGAATACTCCGTGGTAGCCGCCGTCCAAAACGCTCCGGCAAGGTTGGCATGCGCTACTTCCACCGTCCCCGCAACAGGTTCTACTGCCCCACCGTCGACGTCGACCGCTTCTGGTCCCACGGCCACGACGACATCAAGGATCCCGCCACAGCTTGTGACGACAGTTCTGCCCTCTTGACCGATATCATCCCGCCTTGCTACTCCGAAATTCTCGGACAGAATATCTTTACCGGCGGCCTCCGTTGTTAAACCCCTGTTGTTGAAGGAATTCTTCCTTGAGCCCCCTTTGAAACGACGGGGATTCTCAACGGCCACTTGATGACCGGCGAACTCACCGGCCACTGTTCTCCTCCTCGCCTTCCTCGAGGCCCTATACATCCCTTCGAGGATGGCCTCCGGAGTGGAGGGCATGACATGGGAACCCCTTAGAGAAGAATCGAGGGGCTGAAGACAGCGAGGGCTGGTGCGGAGGAAGTGGCTGAGTAGTTAGGCTCTCAGACGAAAGAAAGATGCTGTCCTTTCGGCAGGATGGAGCCCCAAAGGAAGAGTAGGGGGTTTAAATAGCCAGCGGATCTTAGCACAGTTATGGCGGCGGGTGTCCCTAGGCCAACTGGTGCATGCCACGTATCCCACTCGCCGCTATCGAGGATTGACTATTCGCAAATTTCTGTAGCGCAACGCTTGGGATCACGTTTCGGCGAGAGTTCCGAAAAGACTCTTCAGGTCGCCCCGATCCGAAAAGACTCCAGCGCGCGCACATTTAATGCCAAAATATCTGGGGGCGGCAGTGCGCAGGATTCGAGGGGACGATTTCGGCTGTGCCCATCTCTCTCTGTACTTCCTTCGTTCGAAATTCAAACTCGGAAGTAGGGGGACTGGTGTTGGGTATAAAATATCCACAGCCGAAGTCCTCAGCAGGATCAGCTCCAGGAGGTCCGCCCGGACTCCTACGGGAGCCGGGCTTCGTCGCCAACGGCTGCAGACAGACTTCGTCCGGACTCCTACGGGAGCCGGACTCCGCCAACAATTTCAACTGCAAGTAGACTCCGCCCGGACTCCTACGGGAGCCGGGCTCCGTCGCCAACGTCAACCGTCGGTAAAATTCGTCCGGACTCCTACGGGAGCCGGACTTCGCCTTTAACTTTGATTGCAGAAAGACTCCGCCCGGACTCCTACGGGAGCCGGGCTTCGTCCTCGACTCCAACGGCTGCAGACAGACTTCGTCCGGACTCCTACGGGAGCCGGACTCCGCCAACAATTTCAACCGCAAGTAGACTCCGCCCGGACTCCTACGGGAGCCGGGCTCCGTCGCCAACGTCAACCATCGGTAAGATTCATCCGGACTCCTACGGGAGCCGGACTTCGCCTTTAACTTTGATTGCAGAAAGACTCCGCCCGGACTCCTACGGAAGCCGGGCTTCGTCCTCGACTCCAACGGCTGCAGACAGACTTCGTCCGGACTTCTACGGGAGCCGGACTCCGCCAACAATTTCAACCGCAAGTAGACTCCGCCCGGACTCCTACGGGAGCCGGGCTCCGTCGCCAACGTCAACCGTCGGTAAGATTCGTCCGGACTCCTACGGGAGCCGGACTTCACCTTTAACTTTGATTGCAGAAAGACTCCGCCCAGACTCCTACGGAAGCCGGGCTTCGTCCTCGACTCCAACGGCTGCAGACAGACTTCGTCCGGACTCCTACGGGAGCCAGACTCCGCCAACAATTTCAACCGCAAGTAGACTCCGCCCGGACTCCTACGGGAGCCGGGCTCCGTCGCCAACGTCAACCGTCGGTAAGATTCGTCCGGACTCCTACGGGAGCCGGACTTCGCCTTTAACTTTGATTGCAGAAAGACTCCGCCCGGACTCCTACGGGAGCCGGGCTTCGTCCTCGACTCCAACGACTGCAGACAGACTTCGTCTGGACTCCTACGGGAGCCGGACTCCGCCAACAATTTCAACCGCAAGTAGACTCCGCCCGGACTCCTACGGGAGCCGGGCTCCGTCGCCAACGTCAACCGTCGGTAAGATTCGTCCGGACTCCTACGGGAGCCGGACTTCGCCTTTAACTTTGATTGCAGAAAGACTCCGCCCGGACTCCTACGGGAGCCGGGCTTCGTCCTCGACTCCAACGGCTGCAGACAGACTTCGTCCGGACTCCTACGGGAGCCGGACTCCGCCAACAATTTCAACCGCAAGTAGACTCCGCCCGGACTCCTACGGGAGCCGGGCTCCGTCCTCAACATCAGCTGCCGGTAAGCCTTGTCCGGACTCCTACGGGAGCCGGACTTCGCCTTTAACTTTAATTGCAGGAAGACTCCGCCCGGCCCCCTACGGGAGCCGGGCTTCGCCTTTAACTTCAACTGCAGGTAGACCTCGCCCAAACTCCTACGGATACCGGACCTCACTACCGACTCCAACCGAACTTCGGCCGACAAGTCTGGACCCCCTGGCAGGCCACAGTAACGGCCACGATTCTGCCCCACTCCCTGCGACGGGCCCTACGCGGCTCCATTACTCCCCGACAGGCCGTATTAACGGCCACAATTCTGCTCCACTCCCCGCGGCGGATCCTGTGCGATCCCACCACTCCATGACGAGTCACGACAGCGAACGTCGCTCCACTCCCCGTAACTGACTCCACGTGGCACACCCCGGTGATAGCCACGGGTCCACTCCACTACTCTTCGCAGCAAACTCCGCCTGACCCTGGGCAGCTCACTGCCAGACGGTTACGGATGTCGCTATCAGACTACTGCCCCCTCCGTCTATAAAAGAGGACCCCAGATACGTTATTCTATAAGCTCTAATCTTTCATCTAAAAACTCTGCTAAATTCTCCGTTCGAGCACTCCATTCTTGTTGAGGCAGAGAACTGACTTGAGCGTCGGAGGGTCTTGCCGGAGCAACCCCACCTCCGGTTTAGACTTCCTTTACAGGTCCCGGCGGCGACCGCGACTTCCCTGACTCCAGCTTCTCCGGCGCAAGCGGATTTTTGCACCAACAGAAAGGAAGAAACAATGAATGGTAATTTTAATAAATTTAACCTTTATAAACCAACCTAGCTATGACCATTTTGAACATGCTTAAAATAGTTCAATTAATGAATATAACAGCCCGTTCTTTTGTGGGTAAAAAAAATTACCCGAGAATCCATATTTTCTTAGGTAAATATTTCTTAGGCAATATTTAGATAGAAAAATAATTTACCCATATTCTTTTGCATTACTATTTTTCTGGGTAAATTGCTAAAATTTATCCATATTTTTCATAGTACCCTTTATGCTTTTTAAATTTAGAGAAAATGGATGACTGATTAATTGGGCATGGAATGATGAAGAAATTGGAACTAAGAATGGGCCATTTTAGGAATAACATTAAATGCCTACTTTACTGCCTAATGAAAAAATGATTTAGCCACCCTTTAGGTAGGTAAGATTTTTCTCTTATTTCATGAGTAAATGCTATCCATGAAAATAACTTACACATTTTGAGAAGCATCAGAATATGGGTAAGTTGGTCCATGGGAAAGTTGACTAACTTTCCTATCACATTTACCCACAAAAGAATGGGCCTTAAAAGAGAACAGAACTTCCCCCCTAATCAGAACTGTTCATCTCACCAACTAAAGTTTTGAAAACCTCTAAGAACCTTCAAAATTTATCACTCTAATTAGTTTGGAATTGAATTAAAATTAAAAATAAATTACAAGGTATATTAATGAAGCCGATAATCCACCTAAGGCTCCCAGAGGCAAGGATCAAGGATGTCAACCAACGGGCAACAAAGTGGAGCATGCAGCACATTCCTAAGAGCCTAAAATGTGATGATGATGTTCAAGATTTAGAGCTACCGCTTCTCCACAGCAAATGACGACAATTCAACAACCATATTAATTTGTGAGCAACCTATCTTAGTTTCACCATGTGAACAATGTCTAACAATATAGCATAAAGGACTTGTTAAATGGTAACGTCTCTAGTTGCACAAAAGAATCCTAAAAAATGATTCGCCAAAGCGCCCCAAACTGGATAGTTTGAGGTGTACTAAACCAAATCGACAGCTAACTAGTGTAATTCGGGTGTTAGATTCAGAATGCCGGCAAAAATGGAGCATGGGAGAAGAAAAGAGAAGAAGAGAGAGAGGAGGGGAGGGGAAGAAAATGAAAAGATCGGCGGTAGCCAGCAATGGCCCATCAAGGCCACCAAAGGGCTACCAAGGCCTCCAGGGCCCCACGATCCTCCACGAGATGTGAGGAGAGAGAGAGATAGGGAAAAAGAAGAAGGGAGAGAAGAGGAGGGAGGGAAAGATAGTGGGAAGGCCACCAAAGGGCCATCGGATAAACGTCAGATGGTCGAAAACAACCCACAGTGACCACGGGCTATTTTGAGCCATTTGGTGGCCACGATGGCCAACCAACAGCCTTCCCACCGCCTTCCCCTCCCTCATCTTCTCTCCCTTCTCCTCTCTCTTTGCTCTCATTTTCTCTCATGAAAGACCGTGGAGATGGGGAGGCTTCGATGGCCCTCCGACGGCCTCCACAGCCCTTTGGTGGCCACCACCGGCGTTTTCACCAGGTTCTCTTTCCTTCCCTCCCTCTTCTTCCCTCCCCCCTCTCTCTTTCTCTCTCTTTTTCTTCCCTATTCATCCCTCATTTCAGTGTCCGTTCGTGCTCGATACAGGAGCATATCGACTCATACCACCAACCGACAGACACAAGATCCAATTCTGAGTCATCGATATTATCCTAGTCTCTATGGCAGATTATGGGAGTCCAAAACTAAACCCTTCACAAAGCAAAATCCCATGTTCATATATGAGGGCAATAGTAGCGACAACGATTATAGGGCCACTAGATGTGGCACTGGTGAAGTTCTACAGATGTAGTCCAAGTGAAGCTTAGTGTCAACTACAGAGTTCAGATTAAACAACAAAACCTAGGATGTCAATCATAGAACTCAGGCCAATGTCGGTGACCATGGGTACTTCTCATTTTCTAGGACATCATAAATAAAGACAAGAAGGGAACAAATATTCTAACATAAAAGTCTGAAGAAGCACTATTGGTCATTTCAGCATGTCTATTTAAGATGGAGGCTATTAGGAATGGCCTTAAATACATCCAAAGGAAGACCAGCCACATGTACTCAGTACTCTAAATCTTTACTGTCACATCCATATGGTTTCATTTAGGACCTATTAACATTTTTCTTATGGTTTCATTGCTCTTCTTAGAGAACATCCATGATTCAGATGTGTAGCTCATACCACACTAAGCCAAAATCATGTCTGGTACCATGTGATAGCTACCCATGATATCATCTTCATCTTGCCTTAATAGATGTTATTGTAATAGTATTGGTCATTCTTAGTATGAACCACAAGGTCGTGAACTAAACTACTCATCACATAGCATGGAAACTATATCTTCAATATGCACCACATTATTTTGAAATTGCATAAGATATCAGAAAACCATGTTGACATTCTATTATACCCGATATCATTCTATCATTTATGTATGTATACTTCTCACTTGGGTCATCGTTACATGTTTCATCAAATTTGTATGTTCATGTAGCATTTATCTTAAACATTAAACCTATTGTCTTCATCGTTGTTTGCAATTTATCTAAGTGCAATAGTTTTCTTTAGATAATAGAATACATATCCAAATGTACCATTGAACAACCATTATTGTGCGCAATATATAGTGTCCGTTCTACACCCTGCAACATGTAGTGTTGGCTGCAGATGCCATACTAGTTCCTCATCGATATGGTCAAGTTGTCAAGTACACCCCCATAAAGACACATAGTACAGTGTTGGGATAGACACATAGTACACCCCCATGTGTTATTTTGGGACACACTGAGCCTTTGTGCATACTTATGAATATCAGTACAATGCTGACTTGGTACGATACACCCCATGCTAGATTGGTATTGTATGCCCCATAGAGCTGGTACAGCATGGCCCATACCAGCCAATTAAAGTCATATAATACTAGATTTATTTTAATGACTCAAAAAAAGTTTGAAATCTAAAATATGCCCATATAATAATAGAAAGCAATTAAAAGTAACCTAGGACTGAAAAAAGTTATAAATAGAATATATTAGCATGCCAATATACATGTTTTAGATGTATTGGCATGTATGGTGCTAGTACTTTACCAGTGTTGGGACAGCATGTGAGAACATAATCCTTAGATATTAAAAATCATTAGAATAAGAAATCCTAATGGACTGCTCATATCATTTTCCAATCATGTGTTGAATAGCATAGCTCATCATAAAAGTGTACTTAACCCTTCCATGGAACCTTCTTGACAATAAGTCCCAACATACAAAAGAGGCACAAGCCTCAAGGAGTCCAACTTATGCATCTAAAAAGATATCTATTATATTAGAGATATGTTTGTATATATCAGTGATCATGTCAGCAAGTATATATTAGCATATGACTCGTGCATATGACACCCAAGGCAAAGTCTGGCATTTTGCCCACATAAAACATCACTAAAAAATGAACATAAGATAATTTTGTACATTTGTTGTGAAAATAATCAGTGTTTAATTTACATGTCCCCCCCACAAGGCATAAAAAATAAGGTTTGTGAATTTGCATCAAATAAGTTTCTGTAACCAATGAGCCTAATTCCATATAACTTCATCAAGAAGCCTCCAGACTTTCTATGGAGCCTTGTCTCGGGGCATGCAGCAATGCATTTACATAATTTCAGCATTAAGCCTTTTTAGAAAGCCTCATGGTAAGCATGAGGCAATACAAACCTAAAACAAGCTTTTTTAGATGATTATAAATCTCGACAAATCTTTATTGCTCAACCATGTGGACCATAATCCCAGACTCCAGAAGATAAGACTAACAGTTGGGCTTCACAAGTCAATAGTATGTCAGTGGGGTAAGGAAAGGCCATGGCATCGGCAGCCTTAACAGCTTATGTAAAATTAGTGCATTTTTTGTGCCAGTTTGCAATACATACAGGTAAAAAAATCTGTGATCCAAAAATTAGAGAATAACCAAGACTGAAATACGAAACTCCAAAATAAATACCTGCTTGGTGTACCACTAGCAAAATTTACTCGATTCTTAAGCAAGGCAACCTACAAAGTAAAAATCAAGAGTTACAAAATTAAGCTAAGATCCAATCCCAAGCATGCATACAAAATTGAATATGAACAATGATTTAGCATAGGGACATTCTTAATTGAGGAAACCACTGACTCTCAACTCCTATAACTCCTCACTCTATCCGTTCTAGTTTAACAATGCATCCCTGCCAACATTCTCATTTCTACTACATATGATTTGTTATATTTTTGGAGTCTCTTTATTGCCTATCATTTTGAATCATACAATATTACAAGCCATGCAAGCCCAAAATAAACATAAAAAGAGTAGATCAAGTTTTGAGCCGGTACATTAGTTGGAGATTACAAGATTTAAGGCTTTCTGGAGCCACATGTTCTTGACCATTTCCTAATCCTACTTTGGTTGTTATTTCCTCCGTATTATGAGATTCTAAAGATTACAAAAATCTGATTCAAAATCAGGTAAATTTGAGAGCAATAACGTGATATCCCACCCTTGGTTTGACTAATTATTAGGAATATATGGATGATTTATGTATATTTTAATTATTAATATCTTTATACTTAATAATAGATGACAATATCATATAATAAAAAAAACATCCACACCAAAAGACAGTAAGAGCTTAAAACTTGGTGCTGAAATGTCTAGCAATAGTCTTGTCCTTGAATATTAAGCTACTTTATCTCTTTTATTTTGTGATTATGACACATTAATTCAGATCAGACTTGCTCTACTTGGTTTCTAAATATAGATTTTCATCATGAAATAAACAACAATTTCCTGTTTGGATAATTATTGCTTAGCTGAAATCACTTTGATGTAGAGTTTCTATCTTGCACTCATATTTAATTGCACCTGATCCTATATCTCCAATGATCCCATATTTCTCTCATGTCCCCAATGCTTGCGTACATCATATTACACCAAAAGCATCTTCCACTTCATCTAACCAAACTTAATTTTATTAGACATATCTTCATCTATATCCTCATTATTTTGTATAATAGATGTTGAATAATGTAACTAATCACTCTTTGGTATCTCTTGCTCATCAAGTTTGACTAGGGCCTCATCCTCATTCCCATTTTTGCAAAAGGAACTCAACAGTCACATAGTTACTATTGTTTGATTTGTGAGAGCATCATGACATAAGGATGATCAAGGAATGCCGTACCGGACCAAACCATCCGGTACATGACGTGTCGAACCATACCGGTGGAGAACCGAGACAGTTCTGGTATGGAAAATGGCACATGCCGGTGCTGGAGAAGAAAAGAGAGAAAAAGAGGAAAAGAAATGAAGAGAAAGACAGAGAAAGAAAAAGAGGGATGGGGTCCGATGGGCCATCGTGGCTGTCGGGCGACGTAAATGCCTCCCGCAGCTCCGTAGCGTGAAATAGGGACGATCCGTCCTTGTTTTCCATATTTTTTTTAAAAAAAAAATTTAAATGAAGCTAGCACGGGATTTGCCGACTTCACTTAAGTGATGCCAGCAAACCCAGTACCGACTGCATTTAAAAAAAGATTTTTAAAAAAAATGAAAACAGGAGTGGATCGCCCCTGTTTCACGCCATGGAGCCGCAGGGGGCGTAAACGCTGCCTGCGGGCCACGACGGCCCGTCGGAGGCCCTCCGATGGCCCTTCCAACGGACCCCCCTCCCTCTTTTTCTTTCTTCCTCCCTCTTTCTCTCTTCAACTGAGGGATTATGTCTTAATGCTTTGCCCATCTGTTGCTAACTACTTCCCACTCCCTTTGCTTCCTTTCACAGGTCCTCCAATATTGTATAATTCTAGAGGTTAGGAGCCTTCAGCTCAAATTTGGGCAATAGAGTTAGTTAAGTTTTTTTTTTTTTTTTTTTACCTGAATATTATAGGGACAGTTTCTTTTACTTTTTTTTTAAGTTGTTATGTTTGAAACTGGACATTGAAATTACTAGGAGAAAAGAACTATCTATTTCACTAAATCAGGAAAGTTCTAATTTTTGGCAGGGAGACTTTGTTTGACCATTGACTAACTTAGTGAGATTCCTTGTCATTGGAAAGGAATAGGAATGTAACTCTTCTAAAAATTCCAGCAACACAAAAAAAAAGCCAAATTATATTAGTTGCAATATAGTTCTTAGATATCATATTTCATCAAAAGGGAACATTAATCTATGATTTAGCAATCATTGGTTGATCAGCATAAATTAGGTGACAGATGCCCAAATTGAAGATAGTATGTTTAAATGAAATAGTTCAAACTAAATAGTCAAAGAGTCAAAAAAATTAATATTGAGAAGGTGCATCAAAATTTTCAATCAACAATGATGAATTAATAGCAACTTAGTAGCAGATCATCAAAATTAAAGAAAACAAAAGATCCATAAACAATTTCATATAAGCCATTTATGCACCTTTTGATTGTACCAAATCATTATGTTACTGTGTTTTCTTCTTGCCATCATTTTTTTTATATCTATAAAAACTACATGCTAAACAGTAAATGTCAAGATGTGAGAGCACTTTAAGGCCATCAGCAAATAGCAAGACAGTCACTGATAGGGCAATTAACAAAACAAGCTTAGCTGCTCGAGCTCAAGCAACTTGTATCAAAGAACATGAGATACAACACAAAGCAAATGGCAAAGCCGCGAAACATGGCAGCAGTTACAAAGAAAGGATACTAGTCCCAAAAATAGGCATCGTATTGACTAAATGCTATTATAAATCAGAAAACACAAGGGAAACACCAACAGTAGATATTAAAACCTGTAGTATTCATGAAATAGTAAGACTAATTAAGAGTAAGAAAAGAAAATAAAATGTTCAGTGTAACTGAATGAAAAGCTAAATGAATGGAAAGAACTAACCTGGTCTTCCACTTTCAGATGTTTCGCAAAAAGCTTCACTGGGCGGCATTCTCTTGTTAATGGTTTCAAACCTCTATACAGCCAATAATATGTCATTTTGTTACAGATAAAAAGAATACAAAGAAAGTTCACTAACTGGTTAGGTATACAAAGAAAGTTTATTAATTGATTGTGTATCAGTTACTTTACATAATAAGTACATGTAAGATAACCAATGCAGAATATCCATGACAACATAATTTTATCACTTGCCACTGAATTATTTGCAATGATAATGAATGGACTGAACAAATCCACTCTCACAAAAACTAATTCATCAGTGCTGTCTCGAGAGAGGATGTTATACCTGATAAGCTCTAATGACCTCAAAGCAGATGTGCTAATAATAAGTACTGCCGGACTCCCTGCATCAATTGTTCCCTCTGAAAGCTTCCCCTCACAAAGAACTTCCTTCCATGAAGTTCCAAAAATAGCCTTCATATGCTTGCTCAAATTCTCCACATCCTGATCCATATCTTCAGCAAATCTAACCATGGAAGTATCTGCATTTTTTCCAGATTCTCACTTAAATTTTCCATTTGCTTCTCCAAAGAGACTCCATAATCACATCAAATAATGATGATGATGATGATGTACCCCAAATTACTTCCTAATTATAGATAATTTAATTAGAAGATCAAGGTTTGCAACATATTGCAAAGACACTCAGAAGCCATGTTTCAGCGTCAATTATTCATCAAATGTTGGAAAAAAAAAAAAGAATGTAAATTTGCAATGCCAGTGATTCTAGATGCCTTAAAAATTTTTAGTAGTTTTAAAAAATGCAAATACATTAAAAAAGGAATGGATTGATACTAGAAAATAATGAATGAGAAGCCAGTATCAATATCTCAACAACACATCAAAATAGTTTTAAAAAATTTGAAATCAGTGTGCAGTACTATTATCAAACTTCAGCCAAAATTTTCAACAAATAATTTGCAAAACAAAAAGGGGCATAAATAAAATGATCAACCATCAAGTAGACACAAAATTCCAAACATATTCCTAGAGTTATTTTATCTCGTAAAACAAAAAAGACAAATAAATAAACACATGCATAAATAAATAAATCGGAAAAGTTGATGGAAAATGCCACATTATCATGATTTGAGCGACGTTTGGTTACCTTTGAAGGCCTCCAACTCGAGAGGAGAGAGCTTGATTTTGTTGGCGGATTGAAACAGGTTGAGGAAGAAGCGAAGCTGCTCGGCCGCCGGAGCAGTTGAGAGGAGGACGGTATCACGGTTGGCTTCTCCGCTCTTCTTCTTCTCCTCCGCCTCTCTATTCTTCATCTTCTCGGCTAGGGTTTTGTTCTTGCCGAGAGGCATGTGATTTGGGTTTTTGCTCTTGTTCGTCTTCTTCTTCTTGATGGAATGGCGTGAGAGGGGTTTAGAGGGGGAGTGGTCTTGAGGCTTCTTTCGCTTGGGAGTTTTTGGTTTCTCGCTCGCCATTACCCTCTGCGTTTCTCTCGCTCGCGAGGTTTTAGCTCGGAAATTAGGGTTTCGGGGCTTCCTGTGACGGCGGAAGCATCTATTAGCGTTGCAATTTGGGCTAGGTTTGCAGCCCAACCTCTACTTTGGATCACGTTGGGCTGATACAAGAATTGCTTTTTTGTGCGCTACGGACAGTATATATAATCCGACGCGGAATACATCACCTTGACTGGTTGATCCACGTGATAATTATTTTTTAAATATATTTAATATTTATAATTTATTTTTTTAATTTTAATTTTTTTAAAAAAATTATGATATCTTACACCAAATTATAATTTTCTGAATATTATAATATAATTTAAAAAATTATAACATCTGACATATTATGACATCTTACGTCAAATTATGACTTCTTGCATACAAGATATCATAATATGAGAGGAGTATTTTTATTCAACCACTTTTCAACGTGCATTTAATGCATACAGTTCTGATTTTTCGTTTCAAAATTTTGAATGACGAAAATATTCCTACTCTTTGAAAAAAATTATGATATCTCGTGGTATATTATGATATTTTATATCAAGTTATGACATCCTGCATATTAAATTATGATTTTCTATATATAGGATGTCATAATATAGACATAAAATATCATAATTTTTTTCAAAGAGCAGAAATATTTTTATCATTCAAAATTTCAAACGATCAAATGAAAAAAAAAATTATAGATATTAAATGCATGTTAAAAAGCGGTGGCTACGTAGATCAATAAGATAAGATGGTGTACTCTACGTTAAATTTTCTATACCACCAGCTGTGCATAAAAAGTTTTTCATTATTAAATTGGGATGTTTGCCTTGTGCAATGTCGTAGGTTCAAAATATGGAACAAGCGTTCCGCACGCAATGCATATATTGTTTAATATATATTGCTCATTGCCCTTCTTCGATGCTCAAGAGATATGGATCAGACTTACCTATTTATTTAAGCCAACTAACTTTGAATGAAGTCTCGAATCAAGCATCATAAGTTATGTTACCGTACTAGAATACCGTCATTATAGACTTACTATTTGGTTGATGACTTCCAAATCAAGAAGTTAACATCTTTTCAATCGATCCTCGATTGATGATATACCTTCACCACTTCAAACTGGCTCAAGACAGACCTTCTGCATTTTCACTTTTATCATCCATGTCCGCCTCCTAAACCTGAAGCATATTGCAGTCATCCTACCTCTGCTATCATCATCAAAAAATATTGAAGTAAAATATCAATTTGTCTTAAAACTTTCATGGGCATACAACGGCGAAGGCTTCTATAGCCTATGTCAAGAGTGAACTGAGCACTTTGAAATTATTATAGTAGCCTTGTGACCATGCTTGTATAAATATATCAACCAAAAGTAAGTAAAATAACATGGCCATTATAATTTCTTATATGCCTGTAACAGCTTGAGTCGAACCACATTATTTGAGGTAGAATTGTTCCATATCTCAATCTTTCAAATGGTAGTAGGATCAGAAGAGCTCTAGAAGACTTTGAATGGATCTCATCTCTATGGTAGGGCACTTATATGGGCCTGCTGGCCGAAACCTCCATGGGATTCCTAATATTATGATCTGCATTGGCCTATTAGCTAAGACTTGTATGAAATTCATGTGCATGCGTGTATTATTTACTCTACGTTCAAACCAACTTCACCACTTCTTCGATCTTTTAGCAGTTATTCCGCATAGTATTGAAATCCTTATTATCCATAATCCATATGAGGGTTTTTGCTATTCATAGAATCAGATACCTGGCCAAATTGGCCCTTATGTTGTCGTATTGTCTTCTAGCATATGAGACACGCACTATACAAAAAAACCTCTAGAAACTTTCTTTGTTAAAGATGCCTCCCACCTCTTATGATGCTTATAGCCGATATTATGAGGCCATTATATTTTTGCTCTTAGCTGATAGGCAAATGATTAAGAATTATTATCAGCAAGGATTTGTCGGCTCACCAATGACACTTTGAATCTCTCCATCACTAATACTATAGTTTTGGCTAGCCACTGACCAAAATATCTTTTGACGGTTTGGCTTGTTGCAATTTTAGTGGTGCAACTACCATGGCACCTCAAATAGTAGATATTCAAGGTTAATATGGTATAATCCTCAATTATTACCACTTGATGAGTTGAAGCCTCCAACTTTGGTTCGTTATGCACCAGAGTACTTTCATGTCCTAGCTAATAAGCTGACACGCTCATCATAAAATGGACATGATTGTTGTCTTATCGGAAATAACATGACAATGACTACACATCTCACCGAAGATGATTACATAGAATCTCATTGGGCATGCTAGAAAACTTGTTTCCATCTTTTTCTCTATCCCTTTCCAAGCATGCCAAGGAACTTCAGATTCCTAGGAAGCTTGATTAATTGAGATAGAGACAGTCTATGAAGCTTGAGCTTGATTAATTGAGATAGAGACAGTCTATGAAGCTTGAGCAAGCAAAGTCTACATGTACGTGCAGGCATGCCACCACCAACACTGAGCTAACAAAAAAGGTGTAGATTGGATGGAGGATAGAAAGCAGTACGAGTTTAAATGCTCTTGACGTTGCTAAATGTGATGCAATCCTTGAAAGATCCAAAACATAGTTGTAAATATATACAAATAGCAAAAAAGAGAGCAAAACTAAAAAATGCCTAGAATTCTAATAAACTACTTGTTATAACCCAAGACTAAAGCCCACTAAACCCAAGCCCAATTGAAAAAAAAAAAAGAAGAAACTAAGAACGGAAGAAGACTCCCGGAGGGAGTCTTCTTCTCCGATGAATCCTGATCGGAGAAGGGTTCTAGGACTTTTGAAACTCTAGGACCCTCTATAAATAAGCCTCCCCTCTCCCTCTTGAGCCTCCACCGGCGGTCATTGAGCTCCAATCCCTCTTTTTTTTTTTTTGAAAGTTGCGGCACCCTCTTCTTGTGTTCGTCGGAAATTGAAGGTCGAAGAGGCCACCGGAGTTCAGGTAAGGGTTCAATCTTTTTTTCTCTCCCTCTTTTCTTTCTTCCCATGATTTTAGACCCCTCGCTGGCCATCGGGATCACCAGAAAATCCATGAAGCATGAAATCCCTATTCGACCGGCCACGTTTCTTTCTTTTCTGGCCACCGGCACTGTCGATTTTGCAGCATTTCATCCCCGAGATCGGACCTCCATCCATCTCCCTCTCTTCCCTTGAGTGTTTGACTACCGGCAACCGACCTATGGCCGGAAATCATGAAGAAGGGGATGGATCCTCTATTTTTTGAGAAATTAAAAAAAAAAAAGAAAGCTTGCCGACCGAACCCCGTCACTGACCGGCTTCGCATGGTCGGCCGTTGTTGCCAGACCTCCGACCAAGCCATCACCACCTCATCGAAGCCTGGCCAACCGGAGGGGGCCCTCACGGTCTTTCCCTGTTTCGGCCCAAGGGAGGCCGCGGGAAGTGAAGGGGAAAACCAATTTTTTTCCTTATAGGATCTTCCAAATCTGATGAGATCTGGGATGGAATATTTCAAAAAAATTATCCTACGATATTTCAGATCTAAAATCTATTAGATCTAATTTTTATTATCTGATATTAAATCTAAAATTAAATCTAAAATCATGATGAATAGAGAAATACCTCTAGGGTAACTAGATTATCCTGTAGATGATCGCAGCAATGCCCGAGGTTCTAAAATAGCCACGCAGTCGCCTGGCCTCTACCGATATCCACTCGAGTAGGATCTAGATCGTCTTCTCCTCGTGAATCTTTGCTCCAAAAATCAGATCTGGATCTGATCTGAAAGATCTTCAAAAGATCTTCTGAAGCTGGAGCAGCAGCTTCTCGATAAATCTCTGCAGCCTTCTAATCAGGAAGCCACCACGCCTTGGATAAGCACCAGATGGATGCCCAACCTCTTGGACGTGAAGAGGGGAGGGAGCGGAGCAGAGGGGGCATGGAGAAGTGGAGAGGATTTAGGCTTTTGCTAGTTATTGTATAGAGTCACTCAACCCTAAGCGCAGACAGGGTTTAAATAAACCCTACTGCGCCATGCAGTGCCACATCATTCGATCAATCAAAAAATTTTAATTAATTTTGAAAAAAATTTGATTGGTGGAGTGATGTCATCTGATCATATCAGATAAGAATCTCCATAATCCCTCCTACTGTTAGCGTCAATACTGGATAAGCACAGTGAGATTAGCGCCCCACAGTCCAAGTTGATCAAGGGATCAGAGTCCTTATCTCATGGGACTCTATACTTATCCACTTGGGACGCACGTCCAATCTGAATATGGTGCTTATATTGAGGTCCAATTTAGCAGGTGGACACTCCACAAAAAATCTTCAATGACCTCTTGCCAAGTGGCCTTCAGTCCAAGGTCCATGGGTCAACGTTTGACTAATGTCCTAAAACGAAAATGGCAGGTGACAGGAATTAGTAGGTGTTGTCTTAAATTCATCTCATGAATTAAGACAAATCCTTTCTGAGCTGGACTGGCTCCAGTCAAACTGAGAGAAACCTTCTCAAGGTTCTCTGGGTGAGTCCAATCACATTTGGCTCAGTCGAGATAGAAAAGATTACATGAGAAGAAAGTTAGGCTCAATCGTGTGCTAGCATGATTTCTTTGAACCTAATTGGATCTAATCCAAATCAATCGAACTGGGCTAGCTCAATTGATGACATCCAGACCCTAACTCTTATTTGTGTGATCCAGTTAGGTTCATTTCTATATGGTAATGAGACATGTCGTGATCTCATCATCGACATCATCGAAACTCCTTTCGATGGATCAGAACTCTTCTGATTCAGACAATTAGAATGATCGATCATCAAGATTATTCTAATTGCTTCCAAAATCCATCAGTAACACCTAGCAGTATATGGTGACAACCCATCAGAAATAAAGACGAACCTCTCGGTGCAGCTATCTGTGTGATTGAGTTCCTCTATCATGAGTCCCGACTGAATTAGGGTTAAGGTGAACTCGTCAAACCCAATATCAGTCATATGAATCAATCGATCGATCCAAGTCCGATGTGAAATCTTAATGAAAATTATTTCACTCTGCCATGGCCATGGGCTTAAGGACTCAATCTTTCGATCATCATAGGACTACTCCTCTTATCTACCGAGATTGATAGATCCCATCTTGGTACAATCTGGTTCCTACAATCAATATACTACAGCCAACATACACCTCAGGATTCCGAATGGCTAGGAGATCGAGTTATGGTGTAGTCAAACTATAACATACTCAAGGCGAACTGTCGATGTACCTCAGGTCAAAGAACTAGACACACAGCTACGGCATCGAGCTAGTCATCGACGAGAAGGTAGACTTCCTTATGACTGCTCGAGGTGGTCATGCTCAGTACTCTCATTCTCAATGAATATCTGTACTCTCGCTCTGGTGCTTCTACACCGTAGACTCAAGACACATCTATCCTAAGAAAGCGATCGTACACCAACCTTCCGGATCGATCACCATCCTCATGATGATCCTATAGTCAGGAGCTGTTTATGAGTTAGTTATGTAAATTCATGCCTTAAATTTTTAATTTTTAAAAATATGAATTAACATTTCTACTAACTCAAAGGATGTATCACAGACATAATGGTCACAATGTGATAGTAGAATAACTTTTTTATTCATTTATAGTCAAAATTATAAATTTATCCTTACATTAGTACAAGAATGTGTCAGCCAATCTGGCATCTAGGGCACACATCTAACAAACTCTCACTTGACCTAATGTCAATTGGCTACATATCTAAGTTCCATCTTCTCAAGGTGGGCTTCGATCTTTTGCTGACCTAATGGCTTTATCAGTGGGTCTGCCACATTGTCTGTGGAGTCGACTCTCTTAATCTCGACATAACCTTTTTCGAGGTAATCACGGATCAGATGGAATCGCCGCTCGATATGCTTGGACTTCTGATGAAACTTTGGCTCCTTAGCTAGAGCTATGGCGCCATTATTGTCATAGTAAAGAGGGACGACATCCGATGACATCACTCCAAGTTCTACGGTAAACTTCTTATACCAGAATGCCTCCTTCACAGCTTTCGATACAGCAATATACTCTGCCTCCACGGTGGAATCAGCAATTACCGTCTGCTTGAAACTCTTCCAGCTAACTGCACCACCATTACAAATAAACAGACTCCTAGATGTCGACTTTCGATCATCTATATCAGACATAAAGTCTGAGTCTGTAAATCCCTGAACCTGGAGTTCTCCATTCTCAAAGACTAGAAACATATCCTTAGTCCTTCTCAAGTACTTAAGGATACATTTCATAGAAGTCCAGTGCTCTTCGCCTGGATTCGACTGATATCTGCTTGTGACATTCACAGTATGGGCTATATCAGGTTGTGTACATAGCATGACATACATGAGGCTTCCTATTATGAAAGCATAAGGGATCTTGCTCATGCGTTCAATCTCCTCAGGTGTGCTAGGGCACATCTTCTTGGAGAGATGAATGCCATGTCTAAAAGGTACTAAATCTCTTTTAGAGTTTTTCATGCTAAACTTTTTAGCACCTCCTCTATGTACATCTTCTGTGAAAGTCCCAGTATCCTATTTGGTCTATCTCTATAGACCTTAATACCCAGTATAAAGGATGCCTCTTATTGGTGCAAAAATCCGCTTGCGTCGGAGAAGCTGGAGTCGGAGAAGTCGCGGTCGCCGTCGGGACCTGCAAGGGAAGTCTAAACCGGAGGTGGGGTTGCTCCGACAAGACCCTCCGACGCTCAAGTCAGTTTTCTGCCTCAACAAGAATGGAGCACTCGAACGGAGAATTTAGCAGAGTTTTGAGATAAGGAAATGAGCTTCGAGAATAACGTATCTGGGGTCCCTTTTATAGGCGGAGGGAGCTGTAGCCTGACAGCGACATCCGTAACCATCTGGCAGTGGGCCACCCAAAGTCAGGAAAAATTTATTGCGGAGGGTAGTGGAGTGGGATCGTGGCTACCGCCATGGCTCGCCATGTGGAATCAGTTACGAGGAGTGGAGCGACGTCCGCTGTCGTGACTTGTCAGGGAGTGGTGGAATCGCACAGGATCCACCGTAGGGAGTGGAGCAGGATCGTGGCCGTTATTGTGGCCTGCCAGGGGGTAGTGGAGCTGTGCGAAATCCGCCACAGAAAGTGGAGCAGAGCTGCGACGGTTACTGTGGCCTGTCAGGGAGTGATGGAGCTGCACGAAATCTGCCACAGGAAGCGGAGCGGGATCATGGCCATTATGGTGGCCTGCTAGGAGGTGCAGATCCATCGGCTGAAGTTTGGCAGCGGTCGGAGTCCGGCTCCCGTAGGAGTCCGGACTAAATTTGTCTGCAGTCGTTGGAGCCGAGGACGAAGCCCGGCTCCCGCAGGAGTCCGGGCGTGGTCTTCCTGCAATTAAAGTTAAAGGCGAAGTCCGACTCCCGTAGGAGTCCGGACGGGGCTTACCAGCAGTCGTTGTTGAGGACGGAGCCCGGCTCCCGTAGGAGTCCGGGCGGAGTCTACTTGCGGTTGAAGTTGTTGGCGGAGTTCGGCTCCCGTAGGAGTCCGGCGGAGTTGTCCTGTAGTCGATGTCGATGACGGAGCCCGGCTCCCGTAGGGGTCCGGGCGGAGTTGTCCTGTAGTCGATGTCGGTGACGGAGCCCGGCTCCCGTAGGAGTCCGGGCGGAGTTGTCCTGTAGTCGATGTCGGTGACGGAGCCCGGCTCTCGTAGGAGTCCGGGCGGAGTCTTCCTGCAATTAAAGTCAGAGGCGAAGTTCGGCTCCCGTAGGAGTCCGGACAGAGTCTTCCTGCAATTAAAGTCAGAGGCGAAGTTCGGCTCCCGTAGGAGTCCGGACAGAGTCTTCCTGCAATTGAAGTCAGAGGCGAAGTTTGGCTCCCGTAGGAGTCCGGATAGGGCTTACCAGCAGTTGACGTTGAGGACGGAGCCCGGCTCCCGTAGGAGTCCGGGCAGAGCAGTTGACGTTGAGGACGGAGCCCGGCTCCCGTAGGAGTCGTGGCGGAGTCTACTTGCTGTTGAAGTCGTCGGCGGAGTCCGGCTCCCGTAGGAGTCCGGACGCAGTCTGTCTTGCAGCCGTTGGAGTCGAGGATGAAGCCCGGCTCCCGTAAGAGTCCGGGCGGAGTCTTCTTTTAAGGTCGGCCTTGTTGGCGGAGTCGTTGATTCTGTTGAGGACTTCGGCTGGGGGTATTTTATACCCAACACCAGTCCCCCTACTTCCGAGTTTGAATTTCGAACGAAGGAAGTACAGGGAGATGGGCACAGTCGAAGCCGTCCCTTCGAATCCCGCGCACTGCCGCCCTCAGATATTTTGGCCTTTAACGTGTGCACGTCAGAGCCCATTTTCCAGTGAAGGTGACCTGAAGAGTCTTTTCGAAACCCCCGTCAGAACGCGATCCCAAGCGTCGTGCTACGGAAATTTGTGAACGGTCAACCCTCGATAGCGGTGAGGGGGACATGCGGGACACGTGGCACGCACCAGTTGGCCCAGGAACACCCGCCGCCATAACTGCGCTAGGATCCGTCGGCTATTTAAACCCCCTAATCTCCCTTCGTGGCTTCATCCTGTCGATAGGATGGTACCTTTCTTTCGCCTGAGAGCCTAGCTACTCAGCTACTTCCCTCGCACCAGTCCTTGCCTTCTTCAGCCCCCCAATTCTTCTCTGAGGGTTCCCACACCATGTCCTCTACCCCGGAGGCCATTCTTGAAGGGATGTCTAGGGCTTGGAGGAAGGCGAGGAGGAGAACGGCGGCCGGTGAGGATCTCCATCATTTTAAAGGGGGCTCAAGAAAGAATTCCTTCAACAATAGGGGTTTAATAATGGGGGCCGTCGGTAAAGTTATTCTGCCCGAGAATTTCGGAGTAGCAAGGCGGAGTGATACCGGTCAAGAGGGCAGAGCTGTCGTCACAAGCTGTGGCGGGATCCTTGATGCCGTCAGGGCCGAGGGACCAGAAGCGGTCGACGTCGATGGTGGGGCAGCAAAATCTGTTGCGGGGACGGTGGAAGTAGCGCATGCCGACCTTGCCGGAGCATTTTGGGTGGCGGCTGTCGTGGAGCATTCGGAGATGGAGCATATCTCTGGCGTCACCGCTGCCTCCAAGGTGACTCCGGCTCTTCTTGAAACAGGTCTTCGTCACTGCTGCCGTTGCCCTTACTGCCCTCGAGAATCTATCCCACCCTTTTCTCCTAGGGTTGGGACTTCGGAGATGGAGCGAAGCGAGGCGAGGCGAGAGCTGATAGGTCCGTTACACGCACTGGAGAACGCGGCTGAGAAGGACAGAGACGGGGAGAGGAGTTTGCAGCTGGGAGCGGCCTCCGGTATATCCTTCCCGAACCGTGTTCGTGAGGCTAGCAATGATGTATATCTCTTTTTTTTTTTTTCTTGATCCACCGGGTCTTGTAACGTATATCTTGTTAAATGAAAAGGAGATTTTGCTACCTTGTCTGCATCTTGCATCGAATAGTTGTTTGTCGAGCTTCTTCATTTTTCTTTCCTCTTTCTTCTCCTTTTCTTCTCTTTTTTCTTTTTTTTTTTTTCTTACGTCGTCCTAAAGGTCATCGACGACTTCTTTTATCCGTGTAGGGTTGTTATCTGCCGAGCTCCTTTTCGACTTTTACGCCGTTCGAAGATACCTGGTTGTCATTTTTCCGTCAATGGCTGCAGGTTCGCTTGGGGCCATTCGGGCCCGGGGTCCCTCCTAGGGCTTGAATTCGGGGATCCGAGCTTCAGTTGCCCTCGGGCGCTGTTTGTTTTCCAATCATCACTGTTGCGATCCATTACCTTCCTTTATTGCTTGGAGTTTTTTCTCCGCTGAAGTTGAGGCTAAGTTTGGCTCCCGTGGGAGTCCGGACGGAGAATCCCTCTTGAAGTTGGAGTTGTGAGCGGAGCCCGACTCTCGTAGGAGTCCGGGCGGAGCCTTCCTTGATGTCGTGGACAGAGCCTGGCTCCCGTAGGAGTCAGGGCGAAAGTCTTCCTGCAATCAAAGTCATAGGCAAAGTCCGGCTCTCGTAGGAGTCGGATAAGGTTATCGGCAGTTGCTGTTGTCAGCGGAGCCCGGCTCCCGTAGGAGTCCGGACGGGGTTGTCCTGTAGTTGATGTCGGCGATGGAGCCCGGCTCCCATAGGAGTCCGGGCTGGGCTTACCATCGGTCGAAGTTGCTTAAGTT
>NC_026001.2:70478326-70505634 GCF_000442705.2 Elaeis guineensis | reverse complement strand
AAATGCAAGACTCCTCTCCATTCTTAACGAAGCCATACATTTTGATCGTCTTATCAAAATGCTTGTTCCAATTCCGAGAAGTTTACTTTAGTCCATAAATAGATCGTTTAGCTTGCACACTTTAGATTCATCTATTGATGTGAACCCTTCAGATTGTATCATATACATCTCTTCTTCCAACTCTCCATTAAGAAAAGTGGTTTGATATCCATTTGTTAAATCTCATAATCTAGGTATGCCACTATAGCAAGTATAATCTGAATGGACTTAAGCATTGCTACAAGAGAGAATATCTAGTCATAGTCAATTCCATAATATTGACGATATCCCTTGGCAACTAGACGGACTTTATAGGTCTCTACCTTTCCATTTACTCCTCTTTTTCTTTGAAGACCCATTTATATCCTATAAATTTAATCCCTTCGGATGGATCAATAAATGTCCATACACCATTGATTTTCATGGATTCTATTTTGGATTTCATAATTTTTATCCATTTTTCAGAATTGAATCTCTACATGGCATCCATATAGGTGATCGGATCCTTGTTATTTTTATCTAGTTCAATAGGATCACCATCTCAGATCAAAAAAAAATTATATCTGTCTGATTGATGCGGTACTTTATCGGATCTCCTTAACAGCACCTCTATAATAGGCTCTAGATTTAATTTTCAATCAAATCTGATACTATATTCCTACTCAGAGGTGTCTGATTTTTTGTGTCATGAATTTCATCAAGTTCGATCTCAGTGGCATCAGTTACTTCTCTAAGAAACTCTCTTTCTAAAAAGATTGTTCTATTGCTAATAAACATCTTTTGTTCTTCAGTAAGATAGAAATAGTATTCTTTTATTTTCTTTAGGTACCCTACAAATAAATACTTATTGGATCTGGGTACGAGCTTGCCAGTCTGTAAATGTTTGACATAAGCGAGGACAATCCCAAATCCTAAGGTGAGAGGGTGTTGGCCTACACCCAATCCATATCTCATATGAAGTTTTAATAACTGATTTGTTCAAAATATTATTCAGAATATAGCATGCAGTTTTTAAAGCGTACCTCCAGTAGGATATTGACAGAGTCGCAAAGCCCATCATGGATCGAACCATGTTTAATAGTATTCGATTCCTCCTTTCAGACATCCTATTATGTTACGATGTCCTAGAAGGGATCTATTGTGAGAGAATTTCATTCTCTTTTAGATATATCAGAAATTTATTTGAAAGGTATTTAGCTCTTCGATCTGATCGAAGAGTTTTAATACTCTTTCCAGTTTATTTTTCTATTTTACTATAAAATTATTTGAATATTTCAAATGATTCAGAATTATAATTTATAAGATAGACATATATATATCTAGGTAGGTCGTCAGTGAAAGTAATGAAGTAGTTGATTCCTCCTTTAGTACTTGTGCTCATGGATCCACATACATCACTATGTACTAGACTTAGAACATCAGCGGCTCTCTTATCTTTTTCTTGAAAAAATAATTTTGTCATCTTACCAAGAAGACAAGATTCACAGATTGGTAACGATTCACAATCATCAATGTCAAGAATTTTCTTTTTAGTTAACCTATCCATCATATTCTTATTTACATGACTTGACCGACAATGCCAAAGATAAGTATCACTGACATTATCTACTTTAGGATATCTTTTAGATGTGTACATTACACTTATAGGCTGTGATAGAAGGTATATGTCATATTTAATTATCTATGCATAATTATAGTATCATTCATAATAATATCATAAAAATTATTCTTTATTAAAAAGTTGAAACCAACTTTGACCAAAAGGCCTACGAGATGATATTCATAAAAAAGAAAGGACAATAATGACAATCATCTAACATGACAATTCCAGACTCAAAAATAAGTTGAATAGTTTTCAAAGCTAGAACTGGAATGAGATTTCCATCTCCAATATTTAGGAACTGTTCGCCGTCTCTAAATTTCTTACTGATCTGAAGTCCCTGTATTAAATTATAAATGTTAATTGAACTTTCGATATTCAATATCGAGGTAGTAGTATCACCTAGAGAAATTACAAGGAGTTATCGTATAAATACCTTGTCCAGCAATAGATTGCTGCTTTCTCTTGTTCTGTTTGTTGGAGTTAAGGAAGGCTATATACTGAGAATAATTCTTCTTTCAATGATCCTACTTCTTACACAAGAAGTATTCTATTTGACTTTGTCAACCTTTAACTTCTTGCTCTGACTAGGCTTTGGAGCCCTAGCATGCTGTACCTTTTTTTTGCTCTTTTTCTTTTCTTTTTTAAAGGGACGACATCCAGAAAAGAAATCATCCATCATATTCACCAACTCCTTTTGAAGTTGGTTATCCTTCTCGAAAGTCTGTAGTAATCCTAGCAAATCATACTAGTTTACTACAGATTTCGTCATTCTATAATGGCTAAAAAAGGATAGGTAGGATTGGGATAAAGAATTCAAGATCGTATCTTTTTCTAACTACTCATGCAAGAAAAATCTGAGTTTGCTCAGACACTCAATCTGCTCGATCATGTATAGTACATGATTAGTGACCGGTGCCCCTTCCCTCATCCGTGCATTGAAGACAGCCTAAGATATTTTATGCCTCTCAACATCATCAGGAGTGTTAAAGGACTCATTCAATATTTGAAGAATTTTCTCTGACTGGGCATCCTCAAATTTGCGACTGAACTTGTCATTCATAGCCGCCCTTATAATGCAATGCACAGTGACTCGATCATTGAGCTACTTCTGATAAGTATATCTGACCGCACCATGAGCATTTGGGGTGAGCTCTTTAGGTGTCAGATCTGTAAGTACATACAAGATCCTCTCGTGCTCTAAGATAATCTTGAGCTTTCGATACCAACTATCGAAATTAGGTCTAGTGAGCTTATCACTGTCCAATAATGAGTGGAGTAATAAAGTGTTAATCATTTCTGAAAAAAAAAAAAAAGACCATATTAGTATATGAATTATTCAATCTTAAAAAGTTGGACTTTAGCCTAAAGGTTCTCTCATTATTTTATATGAATTAGTAGCCTCTACCTCCAATTCAAAAAATTATATTAATACCTTAGTAGATACTAGAATCCATATAGACTGTACACAAGTCTGAGTATGGCTCGGCCAACCCATGTACATCTATGGGTAGGTTCTTAACTAATTATTTTTTTAAATAATTTTTAGTAATAATTTTATCCCAGTTACCTCTTCAGCAAGCATACGACGCCTCCACTGAAAGTTTTAGTTAGGTTCAACCATTAACATGAACATATTCAGTGAATCTAACTGATAAATGATTAGGTCCGAGTAAGCTTTGGCCAACCCAATCATTCATCAGATAGTACAATAGAATTATCATATAATGAATGATAATTCTAATATCCAGATAAGCACCAGGCATAAGGTGCCTCTAATGCTAATTTGAAATATTGGACCCATTACTATCCACCTTAATGGGAGGCTATGAAGTAGTTATCCCCATAACTATTTAATTTTAAGGACTTAATAATTTAGTGAATTTAATTAATTAGTTTAAGAATAAAGAAAAGAGGTTAACTAGTATTTCAATGATCCTCCCACTGGCTTCACCAAGTCATCAAAGAGGACTAGAAACAATGTTGCCCAGCTATGCAACCCAAGAGGGGGGGTGAATTGGGTTTCTAACAATTTTAAGCTTAACTTATGACTTGTGAGAAATGTTTGACAAAGCTTAATAGATAGAGTGAGTAGAATTAATTCAAGGCTAATAGCAAGAGCAAGAATGCAAGAGAATAATGAAGAGATAAAGAAGAGCAATTAGACACACACCAAACAAAAGGATTTATAGTGGTTCGGTGCCAACCTTGCACCTACGTCCACTCCCCAAGCTCCTACTTGAAATTTCAATCCACTAATCTTGTATTCAACCCGAATACAAACGTCGGAAACTCGATCTAGCTATCCAAGCTAGACCACTTATTTTTCGGGTACAAGCCAACCCAATACACTCCGATTCTAGGTTCGGATCAACCTTCCCTTTTTTGGAATCCTCCAAAACAAAACCAATCACTCAACTGAGTTATAACAATTTATAGCATAAATAAGTACAAAAAAGCTCCTTAATGAGCGAATATAACTTTAAATACACTTTACTCAAGAGAAGAAGACCTTTTTGGATTTCCTCAAGGTAGATGGAGACTTGAATGTGCACTTGAGGAGTTGGTGAGCTTGGATTAAAGGCTTCTTGAAAGCTTTGAATGAGCTCTTGCCTTAGGGTTGAAAAGTTGGCTTGAAAATCCCTTTTTCAAAATCTTCTACTTTGAATCCTTTACCTTGATTCCCACCTTTTTGTTCCTTTTATAGCTTTAAGAAATAGAGGAAATCATTCTAGACTGGAAAAGAGCCGTTAGACTGCATTAAATGAGCATTAAAAGTATTTAAAATGGGTTAAAAACTAGCCGTTGCAGAAAAATCCATCACAGGGGTCGACTCATGAGTCGACTCATGCCTGGGGGTCGACTCATGGGTCGACCTCTGTGGAAAAATGACACAGAAGGGAACGGGATCCATGGTTCTGTAAAACTGGCAAAAGACCCGCAGAGGTCGACTCATGAGTCGACTCATGCCTTGGGGGTCGACTCATGGGTCGACTCACAGGTATTGCCAAGTCTGTGCCGGCCAGAAATTCAGCGTGCCAGTCATCTCATGTGCCATGAGTCGACTCATGGGTCGACTCATGATTTTCAATCATGCATATCTTTCAAAATACAAGTCCAAAATCAATAAAATTTCATCATTGGATCAAAAATCTTTTGTTCTATCATTTGATACTATCAAATCAGGATTTTGGTAAAATTATAATTTTGCCCCTGAAGAGCAATAAGGCTTTTTCAAGTGAGAAATATTAGTACCCCTTCAACTGCTTTGTAATCATCAAAATCAATCTAGGGAGCAACAATCTCTCCCTTTTGATGATGACAAAATATTTGAACAAAAGCATTTATATGAATCAATGATCATGAATTTCAAAGGAATGAAATGCATTATAGGTAGTTTGAAGATAAATAGGAGATTTACTACCAACTTATAAGTGCATTTGCTTGAAAAGAAGATTGATTCTTTTGGCATGTGAACATGTGCCCATTGCATAAATAATTTGTCCATTGCTTAATGATTTGAAAATTTGCTCATTTGATTATGTGATTTTGGTATCAGAGTAAAAATTTATTTTTGTTATCAGGCAAAGCAGAATTTATATTAGGATTTGAAAATTGCGTGTTTGAAAATATCTCATTTGCTCATTTGTTTTTTTCAAATTCTTAGCATTGAAAATTGCTCATTCTCATTTGATTATTTAGTTTTAGTATCAGAGCATGTTTTAAACCATTAGAGTGTATCAATGCATGCCTAAGAATTATTTTTAAAGATGTCAGAGCATGTCAAATTTTAAAATGTATCAGAGCATGTCTAAGTTTTAAAGGTTGCTCATTTGCTTTGCTTAGCAATGCATTCATTTTGTTAGCAATCTTGTTAATTTCTCCAATTCACTCATTTTATTTTTAAGTTTTTGTATTTTTCTCTTGTTTGATACTTTTGCTTAGCAATTCACTCATTGTATTTTTAAGTCATTTAATAATCTTGCTTTTGATATTTTCTTTAATTTCTCTCCCTTTTTGACATCATCAAACATTGTTAACTCCCCCTCTTTTTTTGAATACATTTTCTCTTTAGTGTTTCTTCAAACTTCTTGTGCTAATCATTAATGTTTACTCCCCTGAATACAGCAATCATAAATAAAATATGCCATTGAGTACCATAGATATGAATTAGCAACAAAGAGAAGATATATAATCAAAAGATGATTGATACCATTACAAAGAGTAGATATATAATAAAAGATGATTAACCATAGTTGTTTCAATACATATTTCATAATATAAAAGTCAACCAGTTAATATCATTACATGGCCCAAAGATAGATCCTAGAAAGAACAACAGACATGACTAACAACAAGGATCTAGTAGAACACATGACTCTAAGGATCAGAATCAGATGTATCAGAGATGGGGTGGGGAGATGATGGATCACGACCAAGAGCTCGTCCTCTACCCCATCTGCCTCTACCACGAGTGGAGGTGCTGGCATGAGTAGGTGGGCGAGATGATCCTGAAGGCTGAGAACGTTCAGAGGCCAAAGACTGGACTGCAAGAGAGAGCCTGATGGAATCAAGAACGTTCAGAGCTCTCGAAACAGACTGAAGCAGTGCAGTAACTGTGTAGAAGCATGCTCACTAGAGCCTCTGATCTCTCTCCTCAAGAAATCAAAACCACCTCCAATACACCTCTGAGTCTGCCAGCCTCCGCAGTAAGGTCTGTGACCTCAATAGTGCACTCCTGTGGCTGAGGATGGGCCAAAGCTAAGACTTGCCCCTGCAAGTCAAGTACTCTCCCAGTCAGTCTCAAAATGTAATCTCGAGCTGCTGAATCCGAACAGACTGATCTGAGATCATCTGAAATACAGTGGAGATATGGGGGATCAAGGTCTGATCAGATGTATCTAATGATGTGGATCCCGGTGCAAATGTAGAAGTGCTCCACTGACGAGAAAGCAAGGAAGCCACATGTTGAGAAATCTGCTCAATCTGATCATCAGCCAATCTGTACTCTGAAGGAGGTGCTCTGCTGTCTGGCTGCTGAACTGGTGTGTGCCTCCTGGTGGACTCTGAAGGGTCAGCCTCTGGATCTGAAACAAACTGGATGTCTGGAGATGCTGCCCTGAAGTCATGGAGAGGTGATGAGGGACCTTCTTCCTCAGCTCTGTCCTCAACTCTGTCCTCAGCTCTCTCCTCAGCTCTTTCTTCTGTACCCTTGATCCAACCACCATCAATCCTAGTGAATCCCATGCGGTGTAGAGTGTGTTGGTTGATGGTGTCGGCGTGAGAAAGCTTAGCAGATGCCTCTCCTCAAAACTGACTCCAAACCTCCTGAAAACTAGTGTGAGGGCCATACCAAAAGGCAGATGTGCCTTGGATCTATTCAGTGTTTCTCTCATGGCCTCAATCATTAAAGCAGGGAGGTTTAAGGGGGTTTGAGTGATCATATGAAACATTATACAAATGTCTCGGCCAGAAAGGAGGTCATGCCTACCACTCCTCGGAAAGAAAAGCTTTGTCACTAATTGATGTAGAATTCTCATTTCAATTGATAAGATTTTGGCTTCTAATTTATTTAGACTTCCGAGTAGGTTCCTCCTAAAATTACATTGATCCCCTCTTCCTTCACTGGGAGTTCCATGTATGAATATCCCTCACAGGGAAATGTAGAATCTCTCCCAAAATGATAGGATCTAAGCAGATATCAATTCCCTTAACAGTAGAAGTTACTGTTCCATTGCCATAGTGCAGATTTAGATAAAACTCTCTAACCAAGTCTACATATGTAACTTCCTTGAGAGAACAGTAAAATCCCAATCTTGGTTTTTGATCTTTGTCCCAAAGGAGAAACCCTCTTTTTCAAAAAACCTGAAGTCTACATTCTTGCCGGTTTCTACCTTTCTGTCAGAGAGAGGGATTTTGCTAGGGCTAAGGGGAGACTGAGAGGGACCTGATGCAGACGCTGAAGCTGGAATGTGAGCAGAGGAGGTCTGAGAAGCTTGCCTTTTTCTGCGGACGCCTTCTTCCAGTGCACGGACTGATTTTCTTCTTTGAGGGAGTTTCATCTTTGGTGCCATTCTCACCACAAGAGCAGGCAAGGAGACTCGAAAGATTAAATGGGTGAGGAGAAGGAGGGTTACTAGAGGATGGAAAGAGATTTTGGCAGAGAGAAAAATGATTTTGAGAAGAACGGTGGAAGCTAGGGCACGCTCCAACCGCTTCAATCAAGGGAGAAAGATGCGAGAAGCTCCTTTCCCAAGGGGTGCTTTGAGGTGGAGATGTGAAGGAAGAATGATCTTTGGGCTAAATCCTTGGTTTTGGAGAGAACGAAGATGAGGATGAAGAGTCTTGGAGGGAGGAAGACGAAGAAGAAGAAGGGGTCGGCTCATGAACGGGCTTTAAGTTAAAAAGAAAAGAACCCGTGGGAAGTTGGCAAAGAATTTCAAGTATGCCATTGGGTCGACCCTAGGGGGTCGACTCATGAATCATAAAATTTCAGAAAAAATATGAATAAATTTGAAAAAATTTAAAATTTTAGGAGAAGAAATTTTGCTCAATGACAAGTTGTGAGAATGATAATCTTGAGCTTTTAGGTCCAAGAGAGATGATGAAAATTGAGCTCAAGAAATTTTGACATCGATTTCTTGGAATTGGAGAAACATTTAGGCAAAAGGATCAAGAATTCCTAGATTTCTCCTAATTTCACAGAATCTATCCTCACTAAGGGCCTTTGTAAAGATATCAGCTAATTGATTTTCAGTGCAAACATATTCAAGAATTATATTTTTGTTTTGAACATATTCTCTTATAAAATGATGCCTTATTTCAATATGTTTAGACCTTGAATGTTGAATTGGATTTTTAGTCAGATTTATGGCACTAGTGTTGTCACATCTTATGGGTGTTTCATTAAGTTTGATATCAAAGTCTTCGAGTTGTTGCTTAATCCACAAGATTCAAGCACAACAACTTCCGACTGCAATGTATTCGGCCTCAGCCGTAGAAGTGCTACCGAATTTTGTTTCTTGCTAAATCAGGAGATTAGGTTAACTCCAAAAAATTGGCAAATTCCACTAGTGCTCTTTCTGTCTAATCTACATCCAGCAAAATCAGCATCTGAATATCCTAATAAATCAATTAGTGAGTCCTTAGAGTATCATAATCCTAGAGTTTGAGTACCATTTAAATATCTAAGGATTCTTTTAACAGCATTCAAGTGAGATTCTTTAGGATTAGATTGAAATCTAGCACACAAACAAACACTAAACATGATATCAGGCCTACTTGCAGTTAAATATAATAGAGAGCCAATCATACCTCTATAATATTTTAAGTCTACACATTTACCTTCTTCATCCTTGTCAAGCTTACATGAGGGGCTCATGGGTGTGCCAATTGGTTTGGAGTTCTCCATTCCAAATCTTTTGAGTAATTCCTTGGTGTACTTGCTTTGGGTGATGGAGATTTCTCTTTTGTTTGTTTGATTTGGAGTCTGAGGAAGAAAGTAAGTTCTCCCATCATGCTCATCTCGAACTCCTCCTGCATGAGCTTAGCAAAGTCTTGACAAAGAGATTCATTAGTAGACCCAAAAATAATGTCATCAACATAAATTTGTATAACTAACATATTATTTTGATTCCTTTTAATAAAGAGGGTTGTGTCTACATTACCTCTTGAAAAACTATTATTTAGTAAAAATTTGCTTAGCCTATCATACCAAGCCCTAGGTGCTTATTTTAATCCATATAGAGCTTTATTTAATTTAAAAACATGATTAGGAAAAGCATGATTTTCAAATCCTGGGGGTTGTTCTACATAGACTTCTTCAGCAATATATCCATTCAAAAATGCACTTTTGACATCCATTTGAAATAATTTAAATTTCATAAAGCAAGCATATGCAAGTAGAAGTCTAATGGCCTCTAATCTAGCAACAGGTGCAAAGGTCTCATCAAAATCAATTTCTTCTTCTTGATTATAACCTTTAGCAACCAATCTTGCTTTATTTCTTATTACATTTCTATGTTCATCTAATTTATTCTTAAAGACCTATTTTGTGCCAATTATTGAATAATTTTTAGGTCTTGATACTAAAGTCCATACATTATTTCTTTCAAATTGATTAAGTTCCTCTTGCATTGCATTAATCCAATTATAATCATTTTTAGCTTCTTCAAAAGTTTTTGATTCAAGATGAGATACAAAAGCACAATGATTAAATACATCTTTAAGTGAAGAATGAGTTTTTACCCCATGCATAGGATCACCAATAATTAGCTCCTTAGGGTGATTGTGAACATACCTCCATTCTTTGGGTAGGTCAGTTGTACCTTGAGGTTGTTCTTGATGTTCTTCACTTCCCTCATCTGTTTGTCTTCATGTTCCTCATCCTCTTGAATTGTTGAATCTTTCAGAGTGATTTCCTTTATTCCTTCTATAAGAGGATCTGCATCATCAACACCTTCATTCTACCTTGAAGGAAGATCGTTAGATTCATCAAAGACAACATGTATGGACTCCTCTACTACTAAAGTTCTTTTGTTAAAAACTCTAAAAGCTTTACTAGTGGAGGAGTAACCAAGAAAGATTGATTCATCTGATTTTGCATCAAATTTTTCAAGTCTTTCTTTACCATTATTTAACACAAAACATCGGCAACCAAAAATATGAAAATAAGCAATATTACGTTTTCTTTCTTTCCAAAGCTCATAGGGGGTTTTCTTTAAAATTTGTCTAATCAAAGCACGATTTAAAATGTAACATGCTGTGTTGATTACTTCCGCCCAAAAATATCTTAGAAGGTTGCTTTCACAAAGCATGGTACGGGCCATTTCTTCTAAGGTTCTGTTTTTCTTTTCTACTACCCCATTTTGTTGGGGTGTCCTAGGAGTAGAGAAGTTATGGCCAATTCCTTTTCATCACAAAAGTTTTCAAAGTCTTATTTTCAAATTCAGTTCCATGATTGCTTCGAATATTTTGAATTGAAAATCCTTTCTCATTAGTGACTTTTCGGTAAAATTTAGTGAAAACATGAAAAGTTTCATCTTTGTGTGCTAAAAAGAAAACCCAAGTAAAATGAGAGTAATCATCTATAATTATAAAATCATATCGTTTTCCTCCTAGACTAGTGGTTCTAGTAGGTCCAAATAAGTCCATATGCAAAAGCTCTAAAGGTCTAGAGGTTGAAACAATATTTTTGGATTTAAATGAAACTCTTGTTTGTTTACCTAGTTGACATGCATCACAAATTCTATCCTTTTCAAAATTCAATTTTGGCAAACCAAGAACTAATTCTTTCTTAATTAATTTTGAAAGAGAATGCATGCTAAAGTGTGCAAGTCTGCGATGCCAAAGCCAACTAGTCTCATTAACTTTAGCATTCAAGGATACTAGGCATTGCATGTTTATTTTGGTTAAATCATTTAAATCTACCATATAAATATTACCATGTCTATGTCCAATAAATTTAATGCCATCATTAATAGGACTAGTTACAATGCAAACAGACGATTCAAAAATAACTTTATATCTTTTATCACAAAATTGACTAATGCTTAGTAAATTATGCTTTAAACCATCAACTAACAAAATATTTTCAATGTATTTGGAGGGAGTGATACCAATGTTACCTATACCGATGATCTTTCCTTTGCCATTATCTCCAAAGGTGACCATCTCTCCATCCTTAGCATCAAGAGTGATGAATTGGGATTCATCACCAGTCATGTGTCTTGAGCATCCACTGTCAAGATACCATTTCCTGTTTCCTCCTTGGGATGCTAGACACACCTGCAAGCAAAAGTCAAGTTTTTATTTTAGGTACCCAAGCTTTCTTGGATCCTTTTTGGTTAGTCATAATGGTTCCTTTTGGAACCCATATTTTCTTTATAGTTGAGTTTGCAGACTTGTTAGAGTAGCAAGTGTATGACTTATGTCCTACTCTACCACATTTGAAGCAAGTAATATTAGAAGACTTGTTACTTAAAGAGTTTACATAAATATTTTTCAGATATTTTTGTTTCTTCAAGGGGTTATAGCCAAGTCCAGCCTTATCATACACGGCTTTTTGATTATCAAGAATCATATTGAGTTTATTTGAACTCAAGGTGAACTTTTCTACTATTGATTTTAGCTTGGCAATTTCATTCTTTAGGCTTTGATTTTCTTGAAGCAGGGTGGATTTCTCAATTGAAATATTTTCAGTTTGTTTCAATAAAGATTGATTTTTCAATTTTAGCTCTTTGTTCTTCATTCCTAGTTTCTTTAATTCATCAACTAAATCACAGAAAGCTTCATGTAATTCTTCAAATGTAAAGTCACTAGGAGTTTCAGAAATTACCTTATTTTCGTGTGCCATAAGGCACAAGTTGGCTTGTTCGATTGAATTTTCCTCATCGAAGCTTGAGTCATCACTCACACTCCAAGTGGCCATCATGGCCTTCTTCTTGTACTTCTTGAAACCTTTCTTCAGTTGTGGGCATTCAGATTTGAAGTGTCCCGGCTTCTTGCATTCGTAGCAGATAAGGGGTTGGTCTTTCTTTTTTCTTTACTCTGTTCTCCTTTTGTGAATGGCCTCTTCCTCATCCCCTGTTTCCTTTTTCTCAAAAATTTTTTGAATCTTCGGGTAATGAGTGCCATCTCTTCATCCTATTCTTCATCTTCAGTGTCATCAGTTTCTTCATCTGGTGGAGCTGTGGATTTGAGGGCAATGGTTCTTTTCTTTTTGACTTCTTCCTCTTGATGTTGCTTCATGCTCAGCTCATGAGTCATCAATGATCCAAGAAGCTCTTTCAAGGGTAGAATGTTCAAGTCCTTAGCTTCTTGGATGGCAGTCACTTTGGCTTCCCAAGTTCTTGGTAGGGACCTGAGAATCTTTCTTACAAGCTCACTGTTAGTATAGGACTTACCAAGACTCTTTAAACCATTAATAATATTAGTAAAGTGAGTAAACATTCGGTTATGGACTCATCATGCTCCATTTTAAATAATTTATATTTATGCACAAGCATGTTGATTTTAGACTCCTTTACTTGATTGGTTTCCTCATGGGTTACTTCTAACCTATCCCATATTTCTTTAGCAGATGAGCAAGTAGAAATGCGATTAAATTCGTTTGCATCAAGAGCACAATAAAGAACATTATTGCTTTAACATTTAATTGGGCCATCTTCTTATCAACCTCATCCCATTCTTTCTCAGGTTTGGTTGATTCCTCACCATCTATAATTTTAGTGGGTGTGTGAGGACCGTTCACTATGATACTCCACATATCATAGTCGAGTGCTTGAATAAATATTTTCATCCGAGCTTTCCAATAGGTGTAATTAGACCCATTGAAAAGTGGAGGTCGGTTGGTGGATTGCCCCTCAGCTAGAGAAGTGCCGACATGAGTTGCCATAGATCTTTTGCTCTTTGATTGTTTAGATCAAAGAAGGGCTAGAGCACCGGGCTCTGATACCACTTGTTGTCCAGCTATGCAACCCAAGAGGGGGGGTGAATTGGGTTTCTAAAAATTTTAAGCTTAACTAATGATTATGAGAAATGTTTGACAAAGCTAAATAGATAGAGTGAGTAGAATTAATTCAAGGCTAATAGCAAGAGCAAGAATGCAAGAAAATAATGAAGAGATAAAGAAGAGCAATTAGACACACACCAAACAAAAAGATTTATAGTGGTTCGGTGCCAACCTTGCACCTACATCCACTCCCCAAGCTCCTACTTGGGAATTTCAATCCACTAATCTTGTATTCAACCCGAATACAAACGTCGAAAACTCCAACTCTAGCTATTCCAAGCTAGTCCACTTATTTTTCGAGTACAAGCCAACCCAATACACTCCGATTCTAGGTTCGGATCAACCTTCCCTTATTTTGAAACCCCTCCAAAACAAAACCAATCACTCAAACTGAGTATAACAATTTATAGCACAAATAAGTACAAAGAAAGCTCCTTCAATGAGCAAATATAACTTTAAATACACTTTACTTAAGAGAAGAAGATCCTTTTTGGATTTTCTCAAGGTAGATGGAGACTTGAATGTGCACTTGAGGAGTTGGTGAGCTTGGATTAAAGGCTTCTTGAAAGCTTTGAATGAGCTCTTGCTTAGGGCTGAAAAGTTTGCTTGAAATCTCTTTTTCAAAATCTCTCTCTTTTTAATGCTCTTCTTGATTCCCACCTTTTTGTTCCTTTTATAGCTTTAAGAAATAGAGAAAATCATTCTAGACTGGAAAAAGAGCCGTTAGACTGCATTAAATGAGCATTAAAAGTATTTAAAACGGGTTAAAAACTAGTCGTTGCGAAAAAATCCGTCACAGGGGTCGACTCATGAGTCGACTCATGCCTGGAGGTCGACTCATGGGTCGACCTCTGTGGAAAATCGTCACAGAAGTGAACGGGATCCATGGTTCTGTAAAACTGGCAAAAAGACCCGCAGAGGTCGACTCATGAGTCGACTCATGCCTTGGGGGTCGACTCATGGGTCGACTCACAGGGTGTGCCAAGTTTGTGCCGGCCAGAAATTTCAGCGTGCCAGTCATCTCATGTGCCATGAGTCGACTCATGGGTCGACTCATGATTTTCAATCATGCATATCTTTCAAAATACAAGTCCAAAATCAATAAAATTTTTACCATTGGATCACAAATCTTTTGTTCTATCATTTGATACTATTAAATCAGAGTTTTGGTAAAATTATAATTTTGCCCCTGACGAGCAATAAGTCTTTTTCAAGTGAAAATCATTGGTACCCCTTCAACTGCTTTGTAATCATCAAAATCAATCTAAGGAGCAACAAGGTGAGATGTAAGGATACATCATCATTGAACGTGACCAACTCTAGAGCATTCTACTATCGAGAATGTCTCTGATGGAATATAAGTATAAGTATCCCTTAGACCTGAGATCATCTCAGTGACTTGCAAGCAACTCACTGTGCTTTGGTACTGGACTAATTGAATTTTTAATTCAGTGATGGAAGGCTTCTGGGCATAGTCAAGTACTTACGAAATCAGAGTGTGATCAAGATGGGATTGACCACTCCAAGAGTTGGAGAAGAATGAGTCACTGTATTTCAATTTAGCAAAATCTTGGCCAGGGTAATCCATCAGATGGATTTGATATTTTGAAATACAATATGGACAACCTAATTAGAGTTGACAGTTGAACTCTGAGGTGTCCTATGATCATTTTGGTCAAGGGGATGAATTATATGAAAATTATATCCGTATGGGTTCTAAGGATGTTGTTCTACACATTCGATCTATCCGATCGTCGGGTACCATTGCTTGATGGTCACTTCGATTGGTACAGAAATTTATTCCTATGCTATCGACTTAGGTTCGGACTTATGAGGTCACACACATTAGAGGTCATGAACCGATCGGATGGTTGATCAACAATTAAGAATCGTTCTAGGGTTAAATGATCAATATGATTGACATTTAACTTAGTGCAAGTGTTGCAGGAGAATCGATTAGCAATTCGATTACTAATTGGCTTAATTTGATTAAGCCAATGGGTTGAGATTAAGTCTAATTGAATATGATTTAATTAGATTTGATTTGGGCTTGATTGGATCAAGTCCAATTGGTTTATTGGATAAGTCAAGTGCAAAGAAAAAACTAGTCCTAGTTCAATTAGGACTTGGGTCAACCTAATTTCTAATTTGATTAAAAATTAAATCAGATTTAAATTTAATTTAATCTGATTAAATTAAATTTTTAATTGGATTAAGACCTATTTTAATTGGATTGATCTAATTTTGGTTTGATTTGATTTGAGAAACTAAATTAAAATAAGTCATAAGATAGAATCCTAGTAAGACTAGGATTTCACTTTGCACCACATAAGCCCCCCCACTTCCTCTCTCTTATTCCATGCCAATCTCCTCTTATTTTGTGTGACAAAAGCCCTCTCCCAGGTCTTTCCTACATCCAAAAGGTTTCCTCTCTTCTTTCATACATGGAAAGTGGTTGTGGATCAAATCAAAGTAGGAATAAGTTTGGATTTCAAATTCTATGAGATATAGTTTTGAAAATCCAAAACTCTTTTCTTTTTGCATTGAATTTATCCAGATTTTTTTTGAGATTTTTATGGATTTTAGGATACACATTGTGAACCCTTTGCTGGTGGTCCATGTATGAAAATAAGGAGGAGGCACCCAAGAGTTGGGCTCCCCTTATCTTACCATGTTTGGATAAGCCTTGACTAGGTATTTGACCTAGACAAAGACTCTATCATATATCTCTTTATAAAATGAGTTTTTTTATGAAATTTTCATAAATTATAGAGATTTGAGAGACCTTTGAGACATCCAAAAATCAGAGAGAAATACCTTTTGATCGTGGAGATATAATAGACACAAGATAGGGTGTCTAGGAGAGAGTAAAGAGAAGAAGAAGAGGGTCTTCTTCTAGGCTTGTTGGTTTCATCTCTTTCTTTCCTCCATCTTGACCTTTTCTGAGAATGTCTTAGATCTAAAACTACTCCTCCTACTTTTCATCTTTGGAAGAGTCCAAATCAAGAAGAAGGAGACACCTGATCAACCATCGAAGAAGAATCAGCGCAGTACTAGCATACTATGCTGATTTTCTGAAGCAGATCTTCTGATCGAGATTCGTGGGCTCATGTGGACGACTTCTAGAGACCGGACATATGTGCGGTTTGCAACATCATCCTCAAGCCTAGATCAGCAAGGTTAGAATGTCTAACTTGCAAGATAATAGATCTGATCTATTATTTAATACATACATTAGATGTAGTATAGAAATATGTTGATATCATCAACATGTAGTTCATGCTCTATATATTTTAATTTTTGATTTAATGCTATGTAATAATCATATAATAGGATCTTAGATCTAGGGATTCTTTGATTTTAGAAAATAAATTTTAATTTATTTTAGTCTTCCGCTGCCTGATCTTGAAAATATTTCAAGATCTAATCCTGAAACCCTAGATCTGGTTCCTACATGATATACACAAGCCTAGTCTTAGGAGTATAGTAATGTGTAGAAAGTTATTAAAGTTTTTTGTGTCTTTTAATGAGATTTTAAGAGGGGAGAGATAGTGTGGTAGCTTTTCAGGAGACTTTTTATATGAGGCATCTATGCGAGAGGGAATCAATGACATTGTTTTGGCCCTTCTTTTCTTTTAGATAAATTTGCTTCTTCTCTCTAAACATTTTTCTTCTACTTCTATTGGTTGAATTAATATATGCTTATTTTTGTATCCTTGGCTGACATGCTTGATCTACATCAAAAATTATGTCATTCTACACCATCCAACATTGCACGCCTACTTAGCATTGAAGGCCCACCCTATTTTGACTCCCCTATTTTCTTCTTCCTTCCTAGACTTGCCATGACTATTGCAAAATCCTTCTATTTTACTCTTCGAATGTCTTACCACCCCATCCCTATTTTGGTCAATCTCATTGGTGGTCATTCAGTTGACACTAGATCAATCCGAATCTCTCTCCTCTCTTCTCTACTCTTATCACCTAAACATAGGCTTGTTGTATTGGCACTATCTTTTCCTATTATTGTCCTTATGAGCTTCATCAATATCACCAAGCCGAACTCTCCTGATGTCGTACCAACCCTGCTTGATCAATAAATTACCTAGGCCTCCAACTTCTCTCTTTATTGACTTGGCCAATGACCGCCCTCTCTTTCTTTCTTTCTCTTTATTTTCTCTCACCCCTCTCTCTTTCTCTTTGTTGAGCCTAGTCATGGAAGCCCTTGCTTACCACCCTCTCCTCTCCGTTAATATGACAAAAATTTGATTGTTGGCCTATTCATACTAAGATTAATATTAATGATAACAAAATATTGAGTAAAAATGGTACTAATCATATGTTTCAAGGATGGATGTAAGGTTTCTTAGATACTCACAATAAAAAAATTATTTATGAAAGAAATCATCTAAAAATGTCAAGTCAAAGCACTTCAAAGAGCAAGTTTTTATAAGTTTGGCTAAGAGAAGTCAATCCTAGAAAATGAAAAGTCAACTCTGGCACGTTGGAGCTTACTGGCACAAGCTACGAGTCAACTCATGTAGAGCTCGAGTCGACTCTTTTAGTTAGGATAGAGAACTATATTTTTAAGACCCCTGTTCAAGTTGACTCATGAAGTGCTTGAGTCGACTCCTAAAAGATCTCTAATCGACTCTCAGAATGGCAAGCCGACTCTCTCAGGAAAGACAAAGTAAGATTTTTCAGACTTGAGGATGAGCCGACTCCTGAAGAGGATAAATCGACTCGAGGGTAGCTCAAATCAACTCTCAAAGAACTAGAGTTGACTTCTGATATGGAAACAGCTTAATGACTAATTTTTTTTATCTTTTTCTAATAGTTTTTCTCCACTTCAATAGCTAGTTCAATCCTTCCAATTGTCAAAACCCATTTTTAGCTACTTCTAAGTCTATTAAAAGATAGAAAATCATTTGAAAAGAAAAAGAAGAGGATTAGAAAGAGAAATATAGCATTTATGTGATGCATCATTGAATATCCTTAAAAAAGAGAAAGAGAGGAATAGTTGTGCAAACATTTCAACAAGCTTTCAAGAAAGATCTTAACCTTCATTAGCTACATCCTCACAAACTTTAAAGAAAAGAAGTTTAAGCTTCAAAAGAACCATCCTTCAACATCTTCTTCAAGCTTAAAAGAATTTTTTTTTATTCTTTCTATTTGTGCATAAAATTCTTATCTTTTATATTTTAGATTTTTTTGTAAGTTTTTTTTGGAATGAAAGAAACTTGGATTAGGCTCGTCTAAGTCTGAAAATGAACTTTATAAGATTTTGATTGGTAGCCCAAAAAATCAACTAGATTAGATTGTGATCTTGAAAAATAATTATTTAAGATTTTACTTGGTCAGCCTGAAAAATTAATTGGATTTGATTGAGAGCTTGGAAAAAGCAATCGCATTGTAGTTGAAGTAATTATAGTGAAATTTTCAAGTGAAGCTTGGAGAGTGGATGTAAGTGCTGTTGCTCCTTGAATTGATTTTGATGATTACAAAGCATTTGAGGGGGTTACTAATGATTTTGGCTTGAAAAAAGATTTATTGTATTTCAGAGATAAAATCATAATTTTATCAAGTTCTGATTCGGAAGCCTCAAGAGTAAGAACACAAGATTTGTAATCTATTGGAGATAATTTTAATATTTTTAAATATGTATTTTGAAACAAAATCATGTTTATATATTTGAGTCGACCCCATGAGTCGACTCATGGTAAAAGTGGCTGAACGGCACGCTGAATTCTTTGACTGGCACACTCTGTGAGTCAACCCCATGAGTCGACCTCTGAGCATGAGTCGACCCTATGAGTCGACCTCTGCTGCTGTGTAGGTCAAAATTACAGTACAGTCATTTTCTATTCTGTGCCACAGAAGTCGACTCCATGAGTCGACTCATGAGCATGAGTCGACCCCTGTGACGAAAAAATTCTGCAATGGCTAGTTTTCAGCTCGTTTTGGCTGCATTTAATGCCCATTTAATGTGCTCTAACGGCTCTATTTCAGTCCAGATTACTCTCCACCATCATTTGAAGTTATAAAAGGCACTTAAAGGAGGGAATCAACAAGGTTTTTTTAGAAAAGATTCTTCAAGCATTTATTTTCAATCCCAAGCAAGAACCCTCTTGAAGTTAAAGAAGCTTTTATTTCAAGTTCACCAACCCCTCAAAAGCTCATTCAAGTCTTCAACCACCTTGAAGAAAATCAGAAAAGCTTACTTCTCTTTATGTAAAGTATATTTAAAGCTTTATTCGCTCATTAAAGGAGCTACATCTATATTTTTGTGTGATTAACTGTTATATTCTATTTTTGAGTTGAATTTTTATTTTGAAAGGGTTTCAAAATATGGAAAAGTTGATCCGAACCTTGAATCGGATTGTATTGGATTGGCTTGTATCCAAAAAATAAGTGTTCTAGCTTGGAATAACTAGAGTCGGAGGTTCCGACGTTATATTCGGGTTGAATACAGTTTAGTGGATTTGAATTCTCAAGTAAGAGCTTGGGGAGTGGACGTAGGTGCAAAGTTGGCACCGAACCACTATAAATCTTTTTGTGTGTTGTGTTTACTTGCTCTCCTTTTAAATTTTCTTATCTTCTTGCATTCTTGCATCCAACTTTTACACCTTGCATAAATTTCACTCTCCACATTTATCCTGCTCATTGTTAAATAATCCTCATAGTTGTAAGTTAATTTTTAAATTTAAAAAAAAAAAAATCCAATTCACCCCCCCCCCACTCTTGGGTTGCATAGCTGGGCAACAAGTGCAAAATTGCACCGAATCACTATAAATTTTTGATATTTGCATTATATGTTTTGCCATTCTTGCTTTACCTTTTTGCTTTGCACTCATTGACTTAATTCCACTACTGCACATTATATACGCTTTTCAATCCCTCAAGTTAGTTTGATTAAAGCACAAAATTATTTAAATTTAAATTTATTAAAAAAATTTAAAAAATCTAATTCATCCTCTCTCCTCTTGAGTTGCTAATCTTCTAGGCAACATTGATTCTTATGGCTATGCAATTGTCCGATTGTACCAACTTCCATTGTGCCCTTTGCTGGATGATCCTATCATCAACAACCCTCATCATATTATCTTTACCTAAATTTGGCCCTCACCTCCCGATCTAGCTAATCAATATCACATATGGTTGGTTTTGATGCCAAACACTATCGGTTGATTGGCCTTATCCCCCTCTCCTCTCTCTCTCTCTCTCACCATTGTCCTTCATCTCTTATATTCTTCTCTAGTTGTTGGCCTAGATTTTATATAGTCATGTGATCATCTAAATAAAGAGAAGTTTAGCATGAGGTTTTACACTCTAATTCTTTAAATGTGGTGGTCCTAATCTTCTCATTTATTCAATTTTGATGGATGTAGGTTATGGAAAACCTCAGGTTAGGGTCAATTTTGATCATTATGATCTTGAATTATAAATTCATGAAAAAAAATAAGTGATTAATTAAATAAATATTTTTGTGTAGTAGTTGATCATAGATCTCCAATTTTTATGAGGATGATTAGTTTTTTTAATTATGTTAAATATTAGTACGAAGTTGAATGGATATATTAGGTGCACACTCGGATAGGCAAATCTTGATTTGACTTTTGTTGCCCCTCAGAGGTAGAAATCCCTTCACGTATTTATTTGTATAAATATGAAATAATTAATATATACATGTATAATGTAATACTAGATGATTATGATTGTAAACGGAATGTGACTTTTGTACTTTAATATCGTAAGCATGATTTGTATATTTAACTAACAATTCAATATTTTAATAGCTGGATGATTAGGTAATGGACTGGCTATATTTGTAGATTACCCCATCATAAACAGGAAATGTGATATTATGAATTTTTCTATCATGCGTTGGAAATATGATTACGATTAGTTCAAAATTAAAATCAATGTCATATATTTAATATGCACTCCCTAAATGAGTGGGTGGGTGAGGGCTCTGGAACATTAATGTGATTTGCCTCATCACGGTGTGGGACATACCACCATGAATTGCCTTGTCATAGGCCAGGACGTGAGACTGCTACTTGCTTCCCCGTGAGTTAACCATGATATTATCAATTACCCTAGCGTGGGTGGAAACTTGATGTTATGAATTGCTCAATTATAGATAGAAAAAATGGTACCATCAATTGCCTCGCTACAGACAAGAAATATGCACTATTGATTATCCCATCATGAATAAAAAATATGATCATAAGTGGTCTAAAGCCAAAAATAATTTAAATCATTGAGAAAATACTCTTGTGATATATGCTGAATCCAACCACCTATCATCTGCTATGAAATCATCATAAATTGTTGATACTAGACCAGTATTCAAAAGTTATACATTGAGATATCATGGCTTGTTGAGTAAATAAAATTCAAAAATTTCTAATCAGCTGGCTTGTGCATTTGAAGATAACAATATCTTGATATTATTCTAACGATCATTTTCATTAGAAAATAATTATTGTTATCTGCCATTTACTTGTGCATTTATGTTGGTGCGTATGTGTGGGTTCGTACTGAGCTGTTCGCTCTTATCATTTCTATCTTTCTTTTCCGAGCCATATGATCCTTGGTACTCTGCTGAAGCTGGGGATTTTACTGGTAAGAGGTTGAAAGAAATTAGAATGCCCCTGATACCACCAGCTATTTAGAAATTGTACGTGAATTATTTTTGCTAGCTAATAATATTGAAACTATTAATCTTATCAATAGAGATAATGAGATGATGATTACATTGTTGAGATTTTGTTCAATCTATAGGCTTTGCGTATTCTCAAGGTTTGAGTCTACGGAATGTACTGCGGTGACTTGGTGTGCATGATGGGGGGTTTGGGGCATGACAATACACCAGCAAGTTCACACACGGGTATGGCAGGCGGTTGACTTCGTGTGCATCAGTTTCTGCTGATTAAAAACTCCTCTTCGAACCGTGCTTGGTACAGGGGAATACACATACTCTGATTAGTCTCCTAGTCTGAAAAGACCATCAAAATCAGAAGAATAAAAACCTGCTAGTAGATTCACCCATGCCAGCCCTTCGTAGGATCATTCACCATTTACCAGACAGTCTCTTACGAACTGATGGATCCCATCAAACACTTTTTTACCAACTTAACGGATCACCTGAAGAAAATACTTTTTCTTTTGTTGAGAAAAGAGTTAGGGAGACCTAACTCACATTGAAGGAAATACAATTTGAAAACAAATTTCAGCAGCCCTATAGCGATGTTTCATGATTGCCAACTCTAAGCTCGGTCAGCCGGTAATGAATTGAAGAAACAGATATTAGTGAAGGTTAAAAATCTCGCGTTCATGTTCCGATACAGAATACAATACATTAAGTTACAAAGAGAAGGTTCATAACAGAATGTAGAACCCATGGTACAAATAGCTCACTCTCAAGTAGAAGGAAAATTCTAATCTATGCAATACTTCTATCCTCAAAATCTAACGAGACAACAAAACAGCAACAGAAGCACAAACCAAAATCCGATGGTAATAACACTCAGGCTGAGAGTGGCTGCTGAACGCCATGCTGATCACTGGCGGCACCAGAGCCATTGTACTGCTTCATGGAGCCATCAGTCTTTCTCCTCCGAGCTATGATGCAGGTGGTGACTTCCATCACCAATGTAATGCCACCCAAGATGCAAAGCACAGCAATATAAGCATCCATCCACTTCTGAGCAGGATTCAAGATTTGTAGGCCCCTGAACACATTGATGATGCCCAGAAGAATGATGGCTAGTCCTACTACCTGGTGGTATATATTCCAGTAGGCGCGGTACTTGTGATCCTTCTTTGGCCTCAAGAACAAAGCAGTGATCTACAAAAGATCCAACTTTTCTCCATTACACTGATCTAAAAACTTAATGATATACGGTATGTCAGAGAATTAGAAGCAAAATTGTGCATTAGGTAATCAGGACTTAAAACAGGGGATCGGAGCTTTTTATGTTAATAACATAGGCAGAGAACATAAAAATATTTTATGAATACTAGAAGGAAGATAAGATTAATGTTGGCCTATAGATCATGTAATGTTACCTGTAAGGTGGCAAGGGAGAAGAGGGAAATGCCTAGGTTTCGGTGAGTGGTGTACCGAACTCCCTTGGATTTGCTCCCAAGATTAAGACCGATTCCCCAGCCAGTGACCCCCAAAGCATAACCAATGAGCTGACACAACACATGAAGGTAGAACCAAGCTGGGTCCAAGGACTTGAATGCCTTCAGATACCTTGCTATGATTGCTCCAATTGGAAGCAGAATTCCCCAACTCACAGCATTTAGTATTCCATGTATCTGTACCACAAGGAAATGCCAAAAGCATTGAACTGAAAACAGTCTAACAGATTGATTGCACCAAAATGGATATAAAGAAAGTTAGTCGGAATTGTTTTACAAAAGAAACTAGAATTTTTAAGATCTTGCTTGACATACTATAGCCATTTAATAAGTGATCCTGATGCAACACATTCTGGCCCCTAAAACCTTTAACAGAACAAGAACAATTGCGTTGCACTGAATTAATTCCTAGAAAAATTAGAAGATAATTTCCATCTAATCGAAAAGGGAAAGTTAGGATGGTGATCACTGGAAATATAGTAATATACAGTCCATCTGTTTTAGGGACTTTGGCTCCCTCAAGTTATTCATGGTGGTATCGATAGCTCACCATGCTCATAGTGGCAGAGGAAACAGCTGATAAAGAATTAGACATGTTAATCCACTGAACAAGTATATCAACTGTCATACGTAACAGGACAAGAACCTTCCATCTGACTTAGTGCCAACAAGACGCCAGGAGGTAAAAGAAAATCGAAAGAAAGACAAATAACTGCTCTGGTGAATCACTAATTGGATTCTGAAATTATAATTGAAGGATTTTAGATTATTTGGTTCTTCTCCCTCTTTCCAAAGGCACCAAAGGAGAAGGGGAAAAAGCGAGAAAATCCAAAACATCAATTAAAAAACATGGTCTAATCAAATCCATCACCTCGATCTGGACCTTTTTTTAAAAAAAATCTCTTTATTTAAAACTAGAAAATGAAACGGTTAAATCCAAGTGAGTACACAACTCGACGAACCAACAAATCTAAGAAAAAAGAGAGAGAAAAAAGCAAAGGAGAACACTCCTGAGCTCAAACTCCTCAGTTAGAATAGATAGGAAAAGAGTTCACTCAAACTCCCCAAACCCAATCCAATTTTCCTTACCAACATATTTATTAAAAAAAAATGTTTGTCTACTTCCCGATAATTCAAAGCAAATATCATATCAACACTAATTAAAACTCTTACCAAGTTCTAAAAAACGTTACTCTGTTTATTATAAAGAGAGAGTCATAAACACTTACATTCTTCTCCTTCAACCTGGAATCCGTTCCTCCTCCTGAGCTCTGCCCACTGACCACATTTAGCGTCCCCTTGGCGTTCAAATTCTCCACCCCGAAGTCATGCTTGCTTGGCAACCCATCAGTGGAGCTTGGCCCAACCTGCCACGCCTGGTTCATCTTCGTCACGTTACTTGGCAGCTTTAGCTTGGCGAACACCGTCATGATGCCGGTGGTGTCCTCCTCTGCCTCGAGCCCCCACGTCTCGAAGGCGATGGGCGATGGCGTGACAGGGCCGTAAGCAGAGATGTTGAAAGTCTTGGCCACGAGGGAGCCGCCGGACTGGCGGAGCCCGACGACAGCCTGCGCTCCCACCATGCCGGAGCCGGTGGGGTTGAGGGCCCATGCGACCCAGCCGCCGGAGTGGGATGGGGAGGCGGCGAAGGCGATGGAAAGCGTGGAGTTGGCGGCGTCGTAGGTCCAGTGGAGGGCGGCGGAGAGGTGGGGGAGATCATGGCAGGTGGCGAAGAGTCGGTTCTTGGAGAAGGTGTGGGAGGAACAGGTCTTGGAGAAGGATGGAAGCGGGAGGAGGAGGAGAGAGAAGACAAAAAGTAGAGTTGATGCCATGGCCAAGGGAATGAATACTAGCTTTTCTCTTCCCTTTGGGTTGTTTGGAGTGTTCAAAAAATATTGGTGGTCTGAGCTATGGAGAGCATACAAAGTAGGAGGGAGAGCATGGGGGGGAGGCGGTTATGCCGCCCGTGAGGTTTTATAGGGGAAGGAGGGGCCAGATGCTTGACCCTTGTGCTCCACTTTGTTACCTTTTAATCCATTTTATTCTATTTGATTAAAAATTAATCTAATATGTAAAAATGGTGAAGTAGTTTGATCATTTATTTCTTTTTTCAATTCACTTGATTCAACTAAATTAATTGGCTTATTTTTCGAACCAAATAGAATCAAAAAGCTGGGCTTCTAGAAGTAATTGAGATTATCAAGCTGGCATGGTCTTTTGGAGGTTACATCAAACATCTGTGTTCAAGTGTGACCTTTGTTGACTTTCTCCTCAAATTTTTTCTTCTTTTTCTGAAATCTCGTAACCAAGGCCTGAGAATGTAACGTTTTGGTTTCACTTTGCACTCTCGTAGTCTCTTAGTAGAGCCATGACGTATTCTTATTCAGCTAATTTTTTTTCCACACATAAACACATATATAAATATGTTTTTAAGAAAGCATTATGTTCTTGTAGTTAAAGTTAAAAGGCTTCAGATCAATATGTGCATTGGCTTTAAAAATTTATGACATTTGGACACCAAATAAACTCGAACAACAAAACCGCGTAGTTCTTGTTGGCCGCATAGTGGAAACTTCATAACCACTATGGCTCTACTTAATGGATATACCAATGTCTATATGAAAAATTTCAAAATTCTCAATTTCCTTTAAATAAGCACTTCTTTAATAATCAATGTCAAGCTTAATTACCTGGGAAAAACTCTTATGCTTTTGCCGATCCATGAGCAAGATGCTTGTGCACACCTCTAACTTGCCTCGATACTAAATTAGTCATGCAATGCATAAGCTTGAGAGCAAGGCTCAAATACCAATGCATGGTTCAATTATAATGTAAGCTAGGCATGGTCCCAATCAATTAAGCTCCACTAGAATACACTGCTTGCTATTTGATCAAGATATTGGGTGATAATTTGAAGAGGAAAGCAATCTGTAGATGACAAGTTTAGGTATGGGGTTACGACGGCCTTGGGATGCATGATGTCAAATTGCATTGATTAGATGCATGCGTGGGGAAGGAGATAGGGTGGGGAAATTTAAAACAGACAGTGGACGTACTGGTGCCCATGATGATCATTCAGTAGGTTATATATTTCTGGGTGGTTCCATCAATAAACTTTAAACACTTTCTTAATATCATTAGGATGATACCATCTTTTATCTACTGTATTTATTTTAACATGAGACAATTTTGATATAAATATTTTAAATTATAAATTAAAAAATTATTAGTTAACTTTAAATTTTAACAATATATGTTAGCGGTTGGCATGTCACCTACTAGTACCATTGACTAAAAGAAAGCAGCACCTAACCACACTGTTCGGTCACATGTAGTTCGCTTTTCCCTGCATCATGCAGTTTGGTATGCTTTATGAGATATCCAATGCCACACCTTGTAGTAACAGCAACTTCATTTTTGCGGTCTCCACTCTAAGCAAAAATGCGCTGGCTTATTGAGTAGCTTTCTTGATTTTTTTTTTTTTTCAAAAATCTAAAAAAAAAATTGAATTAGACTTGATAATGCACCATAATATTTTTTCTATTTTTTAAAATCATCTATAAAACTTTTAGAGTTTGTAGAAGCAAAGATCTGTAGATTCAAAAGAGAGTGAAAATAAAATAAAGGAATAGAAGAAGCTTAGCTTAAATGCTGCCTTAAACATCAAGCAATAAGGATGTTCTGTTGGAGTTTAAATTTGAAAAGATTCTAATTTTAAAAATAAAAAAAAAATAATCTTATCCTTTAATCGTTAGTTGTTTCAAATGTGTTGGATATAAAATACCCCCAGCCGAAATTTGTAAAAGACCGACCCTTCCAAGACTTTTCCGACTTCCGACCTTGTATGGCGTCTTTCTGAACTCCCTCGATCGTCCGGCTTCCCCAATGGCATCCGGGCTTCTCCAATCATGAGCTTCTCCATTCATCTGCCGGATTGCTCCAAACGCCCTCCGAACTCCGTTATCAGCTGATTTTCTGCAGTGATCGACTATTCTCCGAATCTTT
>NC_026001.2:70386386-70478226 GCF_000442705.2 Elaeis guineensis | reverse complement strand
GTCATTTCGATTAGTACAGGAATTGGTTCCTGTGCTACCGGCTTAGGTTCGAACCTCCGGGGTCATACACATTAGAGGTTCCTATCTGATCTGATAGCTGGTGAAGAGTCCTTCATGTCTAAGATTTTATGATCGAGAATCAGGATTCTCTGATCACGAATTCCACATATTTTGGGTACTGGGGTCAAGAGTCCTACTGGTTTAGGACTCTTCGATCAGGGTTACATATCGATGAATTCTGATACCTGATTACCCATCGGATTTGGACTCAATATTTATGAGAGGTTTAATTAGTGATTTGATCGCTAATTAACTCAATTTGATTGAGTAATTAATTTTGGGTCAAGTCCAATTGAATTGGATTTAGTTGGGTTTTTCCCGATTAGGTTAAGAGTTGACCTAATCGTCGAGATGGTTTGGTCCCTGATTTGATCAGGGGTTGGGCTTAATCAATTTTTTATTTGATTAAGATTTTATTAAGTATAATTAAGTCTATTTAGTTGGGTTTAAATTAGTCTAATTGGGCCTAACTTATTTGGTTCAATTAGGTTGGTTTAAATAATGAAACCACCTTGACCCATTCTCCCTGCGCCACCTCACTTCCACTGCGCCCATTTGAATTCACGAGAAGGAAGTTCTCATGAATTTTTTCCTCATGCAAAGCCCTCCTCACGCCCTACTTTAATGCACCAAATGAGTGGATAAGGATGATTGATTGGCCATTCAAATTCAAAACAAAGTTTGAATTTGAATGAGCAACCAATCTTAGCGCCTTGACCTTATCCTCTTTTAGTGCCCCATTTATTACACGAGAAAATGTTTCTCATGAAATCACTCATGCACAAATTAAGCCATGCCCTCCTCTTCTCACACCCTTAGTGGATAGGGATAAATTGGTTTCCATTTGAATTCAAAATTTGATTTGAATTCAAATATGCAATTACTCATCTTTATCCTCTCACGTGGATAAGATGTTTGACATTGTTTTAAAAGGAGGAGAAGAGTGGGGCGTGTGCAAAAAAATTTTGGAGAAAAAATCTGGGCATGAGGAATCCTTGTGTGCAAGGTGAAGGTCGAAATCCTTCTGAGAGAAAAAGAAAGAAAAGAAAGAAAAAGTATGCGCAGGGTTTCAGTGAGTTCTTTAGGATTTCAGCTTGGAGTTCGGAAAGTGAAAAGGTGAGCTACGAGTGTCGTGAGCCCATCAAATTTTAGAGAGATCTTCAACATCCTCTCAAGCATGTCTGTTGATGATCCAGAGCATCCAAAAAATTGGCAGACATCGATCGAAGGAGTTCGATCAGCATTGGCCATCGAAAGGGCTCTACAACGAGCTAGCACTCGTGAGGAGTCGATCAGATCGAAAGCTTCATGTAGATGAGCCGCAGAGGGCAGACACGCTATGTGGCTGTATCGCAATGATCAGACTCTTCCGATGGTGATCAGATTATGATGATCTACTACCCGCACAAAGGTATTGTGTTCTGAACACATTACAGTAAAGTGTTTACTGTTCAAATTTGAATTTCAAATTTAAATGCATGCATGCTATATATCATATTTAGATCTTAGTATAGGATAAATTTTTATTAATTAATTAGATTAATTAATAATTTTTGCTGTAAAATAGTGATTTTGAAAATTTTTAAAATTACCATTTTACCCCTGCACTGATTTTCCCCATAAATGGTATTAGAGCGGGTTCTTAGATATGATATATATATTTGCATGCGTAGATTAAGTTGTAATCTAAAAGTTTACAATTTGAAATTTAAAATTCAAAATTTAAAATTTGAATTTTGAAAGTTGTTCGAAATTCAAAATTCAAAAGTTTGAAATTCAAAATTTAAATTTTGAATTTTGAAATTTGAAATTCAAAATTCAAAATTCAAAAATTTAAAATTCAAAATTTGAAATTTGAAATTTAAAATTTGATTGAAATTTTAAATTTAAAATTCAAAATTTAAAATTCAAAATTTGAAATTCAAAAATTTGAAATTTGAAATTTAAATTTCAAAATTTAAAATTTAAAATTTAAAATTTAAATTTTGAAATTGGTATATTTAGATATACTTGATCCAAGTAGCAAGTAATCAAATTGGGTTGGTTGCCATGGCCATCCGGTCATAGGAGAAAAATAGGGTTTAAAGGTCCTCTTCTCCCATTCGATGGGGTCTCCTATGGCGGTAGGGGTGCTGCTGTAATTATATCCCATGCAGATGAAGCAGCGAAAGAAATTAATTGTAAAGGTTCAATTGTAAAATTTATCATGAATGTATTAGATTAGATCTAAAGAAACATTCATGATTTTTTTTTAAGTTATTTTCTGTTATGTAATTAGCAATAGGATTGTTATTTATAAAATGTGCTGATCTATTTGTGAAATGAGTCAACATATTTGGTGAACAGAAAATAAAACCTTTCAAATTTAAAAATTATTTTCGAAATGCCAAACCCTGACCTAACAGCCCAAATACTTAATTAAAAGAATTAAGTGTTGTCTAGTAGGTCTAGAATTGTGAATTAAGACCTAAGACAATTGCATAAACTTGTGGGTCAATGAGTTAGATGGATTAGGTCCATAATTGGATTAGACCTAAGGTTAGCTTAAAGAAATGGACTAAATTAGAGTAATTGGTCAAATCTAATCAAAAATTGAATTAGATTAGGTCAAGATACTCTAGACTCAACTCCAATAGTTGTAGTTGAATGGGTCCATGTCTTTAACTAGACCAAGATGGACTTAATTCATGGCTACACGGTGGAACCCTATTTACTAAGTTGATCAAATTAAAACTAATGAACCGGTTGGTGTCTAAGGTAAGTTTGACAGTTTGACCAGTGGTTTTTAAGCGGGAGCTACTTGCAATGATTCGATCTCTGACGAGTTAATGACTTATTCCCACCACTGATCTCACTTACCTGGCCAACCTGGTGAATTAGGTTTTGATTAGATCACTTGGTGATTAGGGCTCACCCATGTCATTAGGTAAATTAGTTTGACTGATTTAGGTGCTCCTAATGTCAGCTTTAAGTAAATCTTTTTTAATCTGACTTGGTGAAGTTAGTGGGAGGATTGAAATTGACTGGATATTTTCTTCTCTTCGATTCTTTAATAAAATCTTCAAAAATTATTAGGTCCTAAAAATGATTAAGTTATATTGATAACTAAATCATAGCCTCCCATTGAGTGATAATGAGTCCATTAGTTTAATAATCATTGGAGGCCCAAAGGCCTGGTGCTTATTGACTAATAGAATTATCATTCATAATATGATTATTTGGTTTGAGTCTTTCTGATGGTGGTCAGGTTGGCCGGCCAAAGTTGGGCCTGATCATTTATTGGTCTGATTCACCAAATCAAATCATGTTAATGGTTGGACATAACCAGATCTTTTCAGTGGAGGCCAAAGCCTACTGATTAGGTTCAAGGGCAAAATCAATTATTAGAAGTTGTTTAGAGAAACAACTGGTTATGAACCTACCCATAGATGCACATGGGTTGAATAACCAAAGTTGGGCTCGTGTATAGTCTGTGTGGATTTTAGTACCCACTAAGGAATTAAAGTAATTTCTCGAATTGGAGGTTGAGGCTATCAATTCATAAAAATACTGGGAGAAATTTTAGACTAAAGTCCAAGTCTTTAGTATTAATAATTTATGTACTAATATAGGTCTGGTTTTTCTTTATGCAGTTATGGCCACTACCCTTTCGCTCCGGTCATTATTAGATAATGACAAGCTTATGGGATCTAATTTCGATAGCTGGTATCAAAAATTAAAAATCATCCTTGAGCATGAGCGGATCCTTTATGTAGTAACGGATCCGACACCTGAGGAGGCTTTATGTAGTAACGGATCCGGCACCCGAGACACTTACCAGAAGTGGCTCAACGACCGCACCACCATTCGGTGCATTATGCTGACGGTAATGAATGATGAGTTCAGCCGTAGGTTCGAGAACACCCAGCCACAGGAGATGCTTCAAATATTGAACGACTCCTTTGGCACGCCTGACGATGTTGAAAGGCACAAAACTAGTTGTGCCATTTTCAATGCTCGGATGAGGGATGGAGCCTCAGTCACTGATCATGTACTGTACATGATCGAAATGATTGAGCACCTAAGTAAATTGGGCTTTTCCCTACACGAGCAGCTCGGTAAGGATGCGATCTTTAATTCTCTGTCCAAGTCCTACCTTCCCTTCCTTACTCATTTTCGAATGACAAAGCCTGCAGTGAACTACCACGGCTTGTTGGGGTTGCTGCAGAACTTTGAGAAGGACCACCAGCTCCATAAAGAGTCGGTAAATATTGTGGGAGGGTCTTCTTCTGGTCGTTGACCCTTTGAGAAAGGGAAGAAGAACAAGAACAAGAAGATGCAGCCGCATGCTGGGACGTCTACACAGGGTCAGACCAAGAAGCGCAAGCCCGACCAAAGCCAGGCGGAGTACTTCTTTTACAAGAAGCAGGGGCACTGGAAGAGGAACTGTCCTCTATACATTGCCTCCCTGGACCCAAACAGGCCGAAGAAGAAGCAAGGTAATTATATGATAACACCTTGCAACTTTTCTATTTGTGATACTACTGTCTGGGTATTGGATACCGGAAGCCCTTATCATATTTGCAATTCAATGCAGGGTCTGCAGGTCAGTAGAAGATTTGATGATGGCGAGAGGTTCCTGAATGTTGGAGATGGAAGCAAAGTTTCAGTTCTAGATTTAGGAATCATGAACCTTGTAATCAATTCTCGTAATATAATTCTAGGTGAATGTCACTATTGTCCAAGCTTTTTATTAAATATTATTTCTATAGGCCTTTTGACCATGTACGGTTATCAATTTTTAATAAAAAAAAATATTTACAATATCATTTTGAATGGTGTTACAATGTTTGTTGGACAACTAGATAATGGAATTTACTTACTGTCACAGCCTGTTAATGTGGTTCAAACCTCTGGTAAATGTCCTAGAATAGATAATGTGTCAGATGTCTACCTTTGGCACTGTAGGCTAGGTCATAACAATAAGAACAGGATAAACAGGTTGGTTCAAGAAGAAATTTTTGAAGTTGGTGATTGTGAATCACTTCCAACCTGTGAGTCCTGTCTTCTTGAGAAGATGACCAAGTCACCTTTTACTAGAGAAGGTGAGCGAGCCAGTGAACTCTTGGGTTTGGTACATTTTGATGTATGTGGACCCATGAGCTCAAGTGCAAGAGGTAGATATTTCTACTTCATAACCTTCACAGATGACCTATCGAGGTATGGGTATGTCTATTTAATGAAGCATAAGTCGGAGTCATTTGAAATGTTCAAACTATTCTGAAATGAGGTAGAAAAATAAACTGAAAACTATATTAAAACTCTTCAATCTGATCGAGGAGGTGAATACCTTTCCAATGAGTTTTTGACATATTTAGGAGAGAATGGGATTCTTTCTCAGTGAACTTCTCCTGGAACACCACAGCATAATGGTGTGTCTGAAAGGAGAAATCGGACCTTGTTAGACATGGTCCGATCCATGATGGGGTTTGCTGGTCTGCCGATCTCCCTCTAGGGATATGCGCTCGAATCGGCTTGTTACCTTCTAAATAGGGTTCCGAGTAAGTCTGTAACCAAAATGCCATATGAGATATAGATAGGACGTAAGCCAGTACTCTCACACCTAAGGGTTTGGGGGTGTCCGGCTTATGTTAAATGTTTAATTACGGACAAGCTTGGACCTAGGTCTGACAAGTATAATTTCATAGGATACCCAAAAGAAACCAAAAGATATTATTTCTACCTAGCTGATGAGGAAAAGGTGTTTGTCAGTCTTAAGGCAATCTTTTTAGAAAAAGAGTTCCTTGGTGAAGGGACTGTTGCCTCTAAGGTCGAACTTGAAAAAGTTTGATAGGTGGAGAAACTGACACAAATAGCTGAACCTGAACCGGATTTGGTTAGATCAAATTCAGAGCCCATTGTTCCTGCACCCTTAAGGCGATCTAGTAGAGTACCACGTCAACAGGACAGATATTATGATTTCTTGGTCCGGGATGGAGATCCTATCGAACTGGATGAAAACGATGAGGATCCGATCACCTACATGGATGCAATGCAGAGATTTGACTCTGAGAAATGGCTAGAGGCCATGAAATCTAAAATGGAGTCCATGAAGGTCAACGATGTGTGGACATTGGTTGACCCACCCGAAGGAGTAAAATCCATAGGGTGTAAGTGGGTCTTCAAGAGGAAGAGGGGCACAGACGGAAAGGTGGAAACCTATAAAGCCCGTCTGGTTGTCAAAGGATATCATCAACGTTATGGTATAGACTATGACGAGACATTTTCTCCTGTGGCAATGCTCAAATCCATTAGGATTATATTTGCGATAGCTGCCCATCTGGACTATAAAATCTGGCAGATGGATGTGAAGACAGCTTTCCTAAATGGAGACCTGGACAAAGAGGTGTATATGATACAACCTGAAGGATTCACATCCACAGATGAGTCTAAGGTGTGCAGACTACAGAGGTCAATTTATGGATTTAAGCAGGCATCTCGGAGTTAGAACATACGTTTTGATAGGATGATCAAGACGTATGGCTTCGTTAAGAACGGAGAAGAGCCTTGCATTTATAAGTGGGCTAATGGTCCAATAGTTATATTTCTTGTATTGTATGTAGATAACATTCTCTTAATAGGGAATGATATCCCTGTATTACGGGGAATAAAGATTTGGCTGTCGTTACAGGTCTTCATGAAGGATCTGGGAGAAGCTTCCTACATCCTAGGGATGAGGATCTATAGGGATAGATCTAAAAGGTTGCTTGGTTTATCCCAGTCTATGTACATAGATACTATGTTGAAGAGGTTCAGCATGGAGAATTCCAAAAAAAGCTATCTACCCATAGGCCATGAAATTTCTCTCTCGAAGAGGGATTGTCCGACAACACCTCAAGAGAGAGAGCGTATGGGTAGGATTTCATATGCTTCGACAGTGAGATCTATCATGTACGCCATGACATGTACACGACCAGATGTGGCATACTCACTAGGGGTAGTGAGTAGATACCAATCTGATCCAGGGAAGAATCACTGGAAGGTTGTTAAAACCATCTTGAAATATTTAAGAAATACTAAGGACCAGTGGCTTGTTTATGGTGAATCGGACTTGAGACTTATAGGGTTTACAGACTCTAGTTTCCAGTCTGATCACGATGACAGCAAAAGTGTGTCAGGATTTATTTTTACCCTTAATGGTGGGGCTATCTGCTGGAAGAGTTCCAAGTAACACACAGTGGCTGATTCAGTTTGCGAGGCAGAGTATATCGCTGCATCAGATGCTGCAAAAGAAGCGGTGTGGCTGAGAAAATCATCACCAAGCTCGGAGTAGCACCCTCCCTTGTTGGTCCAGTTCTGCTCTACTGTGACAGCTCTTGAGCCATTGCTCAAGCGAAGGAACCCAAGGCACACCAGCGGACGAAGCATATTCTGCACCGCTACCATTTCATCTGAGAAATTATAGATCGAGGTGACATCGACCTTCAGAAGATCAATGGAAAGGAGACCTGGCCGACCTATTCACTAAAGTCATTACGGTGAAGGAGTTTGACGACTACAAGTCGAAGATGGGTATTAGATACTGCACCGATTGGCTTTAGGCCAAGTGGGAGATTGTTGGAAATAGTGTCCCAAAGTCAATCGTCAGCCTGTTGACGGTTGTACTCATTTTAGTATATGTACATAAATTATGAATTAATAAAAAATTATTTTGATATTTTTCATCATAAAATGTTTCATCTTCTAATGAACTCCTATGTTGTGGTGAAGTCCTTAGGACTATTTAGACTCGACAAAGGAGGATTTATCGTTTAGTCCTTAAATCTGTTCGTGACCAAATGATACATTGTTACCAAGGATGACAACGTTTATCAAGCACAGATTGTTGTGTGCCATATAGGTTGGTTGTCCTCTTAACCAATGAGTGTGGAGACACTGGTATGGCATACAGGTAAGATGTAAGGATATATCTGCACTGAACGTGATCGACTCTGGAGCTATTTCTGCTGTCAAGATTTGCTCCGATGGAATATGGATATAAATATCCCTCCAACTTGAGACCGCCACGGTGACTTGCAAGCAACTCACTGCACTTAGGCACTAGACTACCTGAATTTCTAATTCAGTGACGGAAGGCTGCTAGGTGTAGTCAAGTACTTGACTTGTCGGTGCATGTGTCAAGATGGGATTGACCACTCCAGTTTAGGAGCTGTGTACAGTCATGTTTCAATTTAGCAAAACTTTGACCAGGATAGTCTTTGTGAGGAGTCACAGGATTGTTTGAGTTGAGCACGATTCGGATGATCTAATCAGGGTTGACAGTTTAACCCTGAGTCGTCCTAAACACAGAGGTCAAAAAGATGAATTATACAGTAACCATATTCATGTAGGTTCTGAGTGTTGCAATTGCGACCATTCGACCTATCCGATCATCGGGTACCATTGCTAGATGGTCACTTCGATTAGTACAGAAATTGGTTTCTATGCTACCGGCTTAGGTTCGAACCTGCGGGGTCACACACATTAGAAGTTCCTATCTGATCTGATAGCTGGTGAAGAGTCCTTTATGTCTGGGATTTTGTGATCAAGAATCAGGATTCTCTGATCATGAATTCCACACATTTTGGATACTGGGGTCAAGAGTCCCACTGGTTTAAGACTCTTCGATCAGGGTTACATATCGATGAATTCTGATACCCGATTACCCATCGGATTTGGAATCAATATTTATGAGAGGTTTAATTAATAATTTGATCACTAATTAACTCAATTTGATTGAGTAATTAATTTTGGGTCAAGTCTAATTGAATTGTATTCAGTTGGGTTTGATCCGATTAGGTTAAGAGTTGACCTAATCGTCGAGATGGTTTGGTCCCTGATTTGATCAGGGGTTGGGCTTAATCAATTTCTGATTTGATTAAGATTTTATTGAAACTAATTAAGCTTAATTTAGTTGAGTTTAAATTAGTCTAATTGGGCCTAACTTATTTGGTTCAATTAGGTTGGTTTAAATAATGAAACCACGTTGACCCATTCTCCCTGCGCCACCTCACTTCCACTGCGCCCATTTGAATTCACGAGAAGGAAGTTCTCATAAATTTTTTCTCATGCAAAGCCCTCCTCATGCCCTACTTTAATGCACCAAATGAGTGAATAAGGATGATTAGTTGGCCATTCAAATTCAAAACAAAAGTTTGAATTTGAATGAGCAACCAATCTTAGCACCTTGACCTTATCCTCTTTTAACGCCCCATTTATTACACGAGAAAATGTTTCTCATGAAATCACTTACACACAAATTAAGCCATGCCCTCCTCTTCTCACACCTTTAGTGGATAGGAATAAATTGATTTCCATTTGAATTCAAAATTTGATTTGAATTCAAATGTGCAATTACTCATCTTTATCCTCTCACTTGGATAAGACGTTTGACATTGTTTTAAAAGGAGGAGAAGAGTGGGGAGTGTGCAAGAAAAATTTTGGAGAGAAAATTTGGGCGTGAGGAATCCTTGTGTGTAAGGTGAAGGTCAATATTCTTTCGAGAGAAAAAGAAAGAAAAGAAAGAAAAAGTGTGCGCAGGGTTTCAGTGAGTTCTTCCAGATTTCAGCATGGAGTTTGGAAAGTGAGAAGGTGAGCTACGAGTGTCGTGAGCCCACCAAATTTTAGGGAGATCTTCAACATCCTCTCAAGCATGTTTGTTGATGATCTGGAGCATCCAAAGAATTGGCAGACATCGATCGAAGGAGTTCGATCAGCATCGGCCGTCGAAAGGGCTCTACAATGAGCTAGCACTCGTGAGAAGTCGATCAGACCGGGAGCTTCATGTGAATGATCCACAGAGACCAGATATGCTGTGTGACTACATCATGATAATCAGACTCTTTTGACGGTGATCAGATTACGACGATCTACTATCCGCACAAAGGTATTGTGTTCTGAACATATTGCAGTAAAGTGTTTACTGTTCAAATTCGAATTTCAAATTTAAATGCATGCATGCTATATATCATATTTAGATCCTAGTGTAGGATAAATTTTTATTAATTAATTAGATTAATTAATAATTTTTACTGTAAAATAGTGATTTTGAAAAAGTTTTAAAATTACCATTTTACCCCTGCACTGATTTTCCCCACAGCAGGAACCAATCCTGTCGAACTTCAAGCTCCCTCAATTCGAGAGCTACGACGGGACCTCAGATTCGGTTGACCACCTGGAGACCTTCCGGACCATGATGCTGTTCCATGGTGCACCAGACGCCATCTTGTGCCGAGCTTTCCCGTCTACCTTGAAGGGAGCAGCAAGGAATTGGTACTCGGCACTGAAGCCGGGTACTATCTTCTCTTTTGACTAGATGAGCCACCAGTTCGTTGCTCATTTCGTCAGCAGCCGGCATCTCTGAAGAGGTTCGGAGTCCCTCATCAACATCAAGCAAAAAGAGAGAGAATCCATCCGAACTTACGTCAACCGTTTTAACGCCGTCGCATTGGAGGTCCGAAACTTGGACCAATCGGTTGCAATGACCGCCTTGAAGAGCGGTCTTCAAAAGAATGATCTTCTGTTCTCCCTGAAAAAGAAGTATCCCAGGGACTTCACTGATCTGCTGGCTCGGGCCGAAGAATATGCCCGAGCAGAGGAAGCCTTCAAGCTGAAGGACGAGGAGACCGCGAAGGAGCGGCAGGCAAGCGACTCCAGTAAGCTCGCAGTTGAAGAAGGGCCGAGTGAAGCTCGGCCACGATCTCGAACTCCCTCCGAACACAAGTGTGTCCAGACTCCTCCCCAGGCGCGTTGGCAGAGAAGCCCAGACCGTAGAGTTCGACGGGGCTCTCTCCCAAGAAGATTCCGCAGCTATGCCCCTCTCAATGCATTGAAAACCCAAGTGCTGATGGAGGTCAGGGAGCAGCTACCGAGGCCGGAAAGGACGCGCACACACCCTGGGAAGCGCAACCCTAGCAAGTTCTGCCTCTACCATCGTGACCATGATCACGACACAGAGGAATGCATTCAGCTTCGAGACGAGATCGAGGACCTCATCAGACGAGATCAGCTTGACAGATTCATTCGACGCCAGCCTGAAGGTAGGAAAGATCGGCCAAGGGCCCTGCCACAACCGAAGCCGCCAAGGAGGGAAGAGCAGCCTGAAGATCGACCTCCAATCGAGATCATCAACTCCATCTCTGGAGGACCTCGACGGAGAGCAGGCCTTCTACGACTATGAGATTTGAAAAATCTACGAATGTATTACCGACAACTTTGTCCTAAATAAAAATTTTTTTCATATTTGTGTATCTTTTCTTTTGGCATGAGCTTGTAACGACAGGGAGTAGCTTCTTCAGACAATCAAAATACAGCCATGTTAGGAACAAGAGGAGAACCTCATCCTAGCATGAGCAAAGTCGAAGGCCCGATTAATTTAAGATCGGATGGGAGGAGAGGCCCTTACAACGGCCCTTATGTGCCCCCACAGCCATGTTAGGAATAGGAGGAGAACCTCATCCTAACATGAGCAAAGTCGAAGGCCCGATTAATTTAAGACTGGATGGGGGGAGAGGCCCTTACAACGACCCTTATGTGCCCCCACAGCCATGTTAGGAATAAGAGGAGAACCTCATCCTAATATGAGCAAAGTCGAAGGCCCAATTATTTTAAGACCGGATGGGGGGAGAGGCCCTTGCAATGGCCCTTATGTGCCCTCACAGCCATGTTAGGAACAGAAGGAGAACCTCATCCTAACATGAGCAAAGTTGAAGGCCCAGTTATTTTAAGACCGAAAGGGGGGAGAGGTCCTTACAACGGCCCTTATGTGCCTCCACAGCCATGTTAGGAACAGGAGGAGAACCTCATCCTAACATAAGCAAAGTCGAAGGCTCGATTATTTAGAGACCGGATGGGGGGAGAGGCCCTTGCAACGGCCCTTATATGCCCCCACAGCCCTGTTAGGAATAGGAGGAGAAGCTCATCCTAACAGGAGCTGAAATCGACTGCGTCGGGAACAGAAGGAGAACCTCATCCTGACATAAATAAAGATTCGATCGTTCAAGATCGGATAAGGAGGAAAGCCTCCTCAACGGCTCCTCTACACTCCCACGACCCCGTTAAGAGCAGAGGGAAAACCCTCACTCGAATACAAAAAAAAGAGAGGAGATGAAAAGGGAAAGCGACGAACTACACCAGTGATAAGTGAAAAACAAACTACATCAAAGACACAAGGGACCTCGTCTCAACGAGGAAGGAGACTCTTATCAAAAACCCTCAGTCTCTAAGAGGGAACTCAACACATGTCGAGGAAAAATCAACTTCCTCAAGGTAACGAGAAGTTCGGGCCCCCAAGCTCGAGCATCGGGAGGAAACATCAAACTCAAATGGCCTCGAAAAGACCTACGGTCATAAACAAAAAGGACAAATCAACATGGCAATGACCAGAAACCTTCAAACAATGCCGACATCGAACAAGATAAAAGATAAAAGAAGTTCGGTAAATGATAACTCAAAGCAAGAATAGACGAGGAATTACAAATAACGCCGACGTTGAACAAGACGGAAGACAAAAGAAGTTTGGTAAACGATAATTTAATACAAGAATGGATAAGGTAATAGAAAATTTTTTTTTCATTTCATTAGTGAAGTGTACATTATAAAGCCCTGAAAGCTCAAAACAAAAAAATGATAAGAAAAGAAAAAGAATACATGGAAGGACGAAAGGTAAACAAGAGCTTTAAGGAAGCTCGACTTCTTCTGACTTCGAGCTCTCGATTTCAGTCGTTATTAGAGACTGCTTCAAGTTTTCGACTTCTTCTTCTAGTTTCATCTTTCTTAGCAGCATCTCCCGGTACATCTGGTGGAACCGCTGGCTTTCGCCCTCTGACTCCCAAAGTCTCTTTCTCAGGACCTCAGACTCCGTCTCAGCATCCTTGACCGCCTGCTGCTCGTGGGCCAGCTGAATCTTCAGCCACTGCAGTTCGGCCTTCTCCTGCCCAAGGGCCATAGACAGTTCTTCCATAGTCCCCCTCAAGGAGCGGAGCTCGTCGGAGTCTTGTGCAGAGGTGGGCTGGACTCTCTCAAACAACTACCTCTGAAGGCGGCAACTTTGTCGGTCATCGTTTTGAGCTTCCTTCGGTAGTCCTCTACTTGCCCACACCAGTCGATCCGGTAGGCGTTGTAATTCGCCTCAACATCCTGCAGCTGCTTTTGAAGGTCGGAGAATTCTTTCGACCAGTCTCGATCGCGTTCGGCCTGAGTTGTGAGCCAAGATGAGCTCTCTTCCAACTGACCAATCTTCTCCCGTGCAGCCGCCAGCTTAACTTCAAGAGATCTGATCTTGGAAGCCTGAGTCCAAGATCGGTCGCTGACGTATTTTTGGAGTTTCTCAAGCTCCGTCACGAAGTCGGCCTTCCTCCAGGTATATTCCATGAAACCCTTTTTGTGGAGGTCTCGAAAGAGAGTAGCCTCCGTAGTGACTTCCGAATGGCTCTTCCTCAGCCGGTGAAGCTCGTCATCTAGCTTCTTGGATTTCTCCATCAAGCGACGAACTTTCCTTCTGAGGTCCCAGATCATCGACTTCAGAGGAATCTCCTGTGGTAGGGGAAGAGCTTCAACAGGACACTGTCGTTGAGAGACAAGAGCGCCACAACTTCAATTAGTGCAAGAAAATAAAGGAGAAGGAAAAGAGTGCAGAAGAAGAAAAAGAAGCTCTCTGTAAAGAAGAATCTGATTTCATTGATTAAATAGTTTTTAAGTACAAGAGAACAAAGAAAAGTCGCCACAAAGAAAAAATATAAAATTAAAGATTTCGGACCTCTGGGATAGAAGTGGAGGAGCTCGGCGCCCCCGGAAGGTCGGTCGCGGCAGTCACCCAGTCGAGGAGGTCCCGACTGGAGGAGGATCGGCAGCGGCTTCAGAAGGTCTGGCTTCATCGTCGGATGCCTCATCCAAGAAGTTGAGGTCCAGTTCGAAAAACTTTTCGGCAACCTTCTCTTGGCAGAGCTCGAAACCCTTAATGAAGGCATCCTGGTTGAACTGGACCTGCAGATCCTCCATCTCGGAGGAGGTCTTGAACTCCTCCACTGCTCGACCCCTGCCTCCGAGACTAGGGACGGGATCTACGCCTTCAGCTCGGAGACCTGTGCCTTCAGTTCGGAGACCTCAGCCTCTGCCTTCTTCCTTTCCTCCCCCAGGGCGGCCCTCAGATAGGATGAGGTTTGTCCCTCCTTCTGCAGCACCTCCTGGAGACTTGTAACCTCGACGATCTTCTCCTGGAGGCGGGTGGCCTCAGCCAGGCGACCTTCCTCCACCCGGGCTGCCTCCCTCTTGACGTTCTTCATTGCCTCGACATTGGCGATGAGCTGGTGTCCCATCTGCAGGAGTGGTCGGGGAGTCAATATAAAAGCTAAGAAGTAAACTAAGTAAAGAAGCAAGAAGAAGAAAAAGTGAATTGACCTACCTCGAGAAAGGACCCCAGGGAGTCCCAGACCCGTTGCTTAGGATCAGCAAGGACGATCCTGTGGATGACCTCGGACAGAATGCACCCTTCGACCAGCCTCTTTTTTAAATTCCTATTGTTGAAGGAATTTTCTCCCAAATCTTTCTTGGAGCAGTCGGCCCCCTCGATGGCAGCCTTGCGGCTGTGGCTCTTGTGGGCCAGGGTCTTCTTCCTCCTCCTCCTTTCGGCCCCCGATGCCCCCTCGGGACGAGCCTCTGGAGTGGGAACCTCGGTCGGGGGGCTCCGTGAAGAGGCTCGGGGGACTTCGGGCTCGACGTCAGAGGGGGTGTCGATGGCAACGGCCACCTGAGTAGGTGCGGCCGAGCTCGTCTCTTCTATCCTAGCTCTCTTTGCCGACCCCGAAGTCGTGGTGCCTTTTCTCTTATGGATTTTAAGACCCTGGGCCAACCTCCGAGCCATACCTGTGTCCATGTCTGCAATAAAAGAAGATCAACATGGCTCAGAAATAGAATAAGAGAAAGAAGAAGCAGTAAAATATATATATATATATATATATTAAAATAATGATAGTACCGACAGGATCAAGAGGGCTCAGGCCGATGTTGAATAAGAGTTGTTCCTTCAGAAGGTCAGAAAGGAGGGGGGCTGGATAGGCCTCGAGCTTATTGGAGGCTTCGAGATCGTCCCTTTTCAGGCTAGAAGCCCGACGGACGGAATCCCTCAGAGAGCCCCAGGGGGGTAATCCCAGCTCCAAGATCGAGCATCGAACGTAGAAGTAACTCTCCTTCCAGTTGTGGATAGAAGAGGGGGCACCTTTCAGTAACCCCTTTCTACCAAACTGAGGGGAGAAGTACCACCAGTCCTTTGCCGAGGGATGACACTTGAAGGTGTAGAAATTCCTAAACAAAGAAAGCGTCGGTCGAACTTCAGCTAAACTACAAAGAGAAAAAAATTCTAATTAGAAACCTAAAGAAGTTTGGCACAACAGAAACTAAGAAAATATTTAAGAAGCGGAAGAGAACAATAACAAAATGGGGAAGCAAAAGTCGAAGCCCGACGTGGAAAGCTTCTTAGTATAGACAGAAGCAGCCGGGGGGAGGAGCGCTAGCCTGGCTAGTCGGCCCGAGAAGCTCTAGCTCATACTCCGGAGGAACTCCGTACTGAATCCTAATCAGTGAGAGTTCCTCCGAAGTCAGAGAACTGGGGATGGTGTATGGTACAAAGATCAGATGAGGTTCTTCTACAGAGCTAAGATTTTGGAGAGCTGGGACGGATGAACTCTTAGAACTACTAGAGGAGAAAGTGCTAGAGGACATTTTGAATCAAACAAAAACCCTAAAAATCTCAAAAAAATTAGAAAAAATAAGAAACAAAAAGTTTGTGGAGAACTGAACAGATGGAATGTGACAGAAGAAAAATGAAAGAAGAACAATAAGAGAAAAAATAAAGAGAGAAGTTCTGGAACTAACCGAGGCTGGTCCGAAAGATGTAGAGATACAGAGATGGGGACGACTCGAAAAACACCTAAGGCTGAAAAGGACACCGAGGAAGGATGGAGCTCTCAAAAAGAACAAGGGCACCAATAGGACTCTCAAGCAACGTAAAATCCCTGGAGGAGGGGAGCGGGTTTAAATAGGCAACAGGGCCCGACACAGTAATGATTGCGGATCTCCTCTGACCGACCTACACTTGCCGCGTGTCCCACTCACCATGGCAGGTGGCCGAAAATGGCTGACAGCTGACAAAATCATTATTGTGTCATACCTAGAGCAACGCTCCAGTGATAATTTTGAAAAAACCTTTTCGGATCGCCTCGATTTGAAAAGGCTCCGGCACCAGTGCGCCAAACACCAAAATATCTGAAAACCACCGAGTGCGAAAATCAAGGGAGGCAACTTCGGTTGTGAAAATTTTTCTGTAGTTCCTTCATTCAAAATCCGAACTTGGAAGTAGGGGGACTGGTGTTGGGTATAAAATACCTCCAGCCAAAGTTTGTAAAAGGCCGACCCTTCCAGGGCTTTTCCGACTTTCGACCTTGTGTGGCATCTTTCTGAACTCCCTCGATCGTCCGAGCTTCTCTAATAGCATCCGGGCTTCTCCAATCATGAGCTTCTCCACTCATCTACCGGATTGCTCCAAATGCCCTCCGAACTCCTTTATCAGCTGATTTTCTGCAGTGATCGACTATTCTCCGAATCTCTTCCAGACTTCTTCCAGCCACGATCAACTCTACTCCGAACTTTCTCCGGACTTCATCAATGGCCGAGCTTTCCCAACAGCAGGACTTCTACAGTAACCAAACTCCATCCGAGTTTCTACGATGATCAACCGCCTTCTGAATTTCACCCGAGCTTCTGCGAGAGCCGGACCTCTACCCCGAATTTCTATTGCAGGTGTACTTCATCCGAACTCCTACCAGGGCCGAGCTCCATCCGAACTTCTACAGTGGGTGAATCACATATGAGCTTCTATGATGAACAGCCTCCACCAGCAGGATCTCTACTCCGAACTTCTACTGCGAGGGATCTACTCCGGATCTCTACTGTAAGCGAATTCCATCCAAGCTTCTACTGTAAACGAATTCCTTCCGAACTCTTATTATAGGCGGACTTCAGCCGAGCTTCTTCAATAAGTGATCCCCATATGGACTTCAACAACACCAATCGGACTGCCATAGGACCCTTCAGACTCCTTCAGCGGACGAACCTCCCCAACGCCATCCGAAGTCTACTACCGATCGATTCTTTGCCGGATTCATCATGAAATCAGACTTCTCCAACAGAAAGTCCCCATCCGAGCTTCTACAGCAGATGGTTCCCGTCTGCAGCATCAGCGCTCTAGGCACCCGACAATAGTAGACCCATCAGCAATCTCGAAAACATCCGAGCTTCTCCTGGATTGATGAGACAGAGAGCCATTTCGCTCCATCAGACATCCTAGCCGAGCTTCAACCGACAGATCCGAACTCTCTGGCAAGTCACGACAATGGCCACTACCCTACTCACACTCTGTAATGGATTCCGCGTGACTCCACCACTCCCTAGCAAGTTGCGACAACGGACACCACTCTACTCTTCATAACAAACTCCACGTGGCCCTGACCGGCCCCTGACGCCACTACTCTCCGTAACAAACTCTGCGTGGTCCTGAACGGCCCACTACCAGGCGGTTACAGACATCGCTGTCAATCAGTTACGCTCTCTGTCTATAAAAAGGGACCTCCAAATACGTTCTTTTCTAAGCTCAAAATTCTATCTCGAAACTTTGTTAAAATTTCCATTCGAGCATTCCATTTCTGTTGAGGCAGAGTACTGACTTGAGCGTCGGAGGATCTTGCCGGAGCACCTCCAACTCCGATTTAGACTTTTCTTGCAGGTCCCAGCGACGGACGCGACCCCTCGACTCCAGCTTCTCCGACGTCGGCGGAATTCTGCACCAACAAAATGTTTTGATACTTTTTCAATTAAATTTTTAGTCTCCAATTGGATATATGAAAATAAATCCTCCTACTTAAATACAAATCCCATCATATGAAACCCGAATCGGACTTTGGGAGAGGTGGGTGGTGACCACACACGTGCACATGTGCATGGCTCAATGTAGCTAAGCCATGCACCTAGCAAGGTAGGGGCGAGTGTATCGGGATGTATACCATTTTGTAAATACCTCCATTTGAAATATTACAACAACCAAAGAGATAGCTATTTCCAAAATATCATGTATTTTTGGAACCATCTCATCATCTCGATCATCCAAATAGAGTCTATAAATAGACTTTGGACCAAGCAACCTGAGATATGTTTGAATGCATCACATCCACTTCCTCTGATACTCTAATCTTTCATAACATATTGCTTCTATGATCGAGATGCTACTACCATTATTTTTTTTTGTCTAAATTTTTTTCACTTTCTTCTTCTTTTTCTTGGTAGCTGAAAGAGTCATCGAGTCAAACCTCTTAATGATTGTACTTTTTAGAGAAAAATCGGACTAAACCATATTATTGTACTATGAGGATGAGATTGTCATAGACCTATATATATATTCTTAGAGCAGTATTCTCACACATATCAATCCAGACAAGCTTTCAATCAATCGATTCTCATGGTTTTGTGATGTAAAGTTTTTAATTCATTTTATCATTTCGAAGCAAAATAACAATTTATTGGCTATTTTCCACCAACAATCTAAGAATGTGATTTTGATAAAACCAAAAATTACTATTGGTTGCTTATTAAATTTAATTTTATAGCTTATAATTAAATTTGCTTTGATTTCATAAAATTAGAAAACTTTAACTCTTATCATTTAGAGGTTGTTTTCTTTGCAAAAATCAATCTTTCAAAAAATTCATACTGATCTGAAAATAGTGAAAGCCAGATTTTCCATATCTATAAATCTGCCAAAATTTTTTTGTAGATTTAAAATCTATGTATAACTTTTCAGCATCTTTAAAGTCTGCAGAGAAATTTTCTATAACTTTAAAAATATGTACAAAAATTTATTGCTTCTTTAAAATCTATGTACAAGTTTTATATATCTTTAATATTGTGCAAAAAATATTATTATTTTCAAAACCATGCAGAATTCAAAGTTATTTTATTTGTCATTTTTCTTAGTACTATCATATAATTTTATTACTATTATTACTTTGTATTGCATTTATTTCAAAGCCTAGCATTATATTATTGAAAATCATTCATTATCATTCAAACATATTAGGCTAAACCTTTATATTTGTAGAACAAATTGAAATATAGAAACTTCATAATTGGCTTCTTTTGATGATCATAATGCAATTAAACTGAGATATTTAATGAATCTTTCTTCTAGCAAAACTGAGTAGAATATTAGCCCATCACTTTAGGTTTGATATTTGCCATAGAACCCCTTGATTCTGAACATCTCTTGGATCTACTTCTCAACCTTTATTTTTTCCCAGTCCTCAAGATTATAGATCTTCTGGCTCATATACAAAACCTCTTGAAAAAATGGATTTCCATTGCTGCTATAAGATCCTTAGTGCTCTTTCTATTTTTTTATATGATGTGTACCTTCTTATTAAGTCAATTAAGAAATTTCAGGATGCTCTTGAAATGAAATATGAAATGGATGATGTCAATCTTGATTGATTCATTATATCCAAATTTCATAAATATGTCATGATGGAATCCAATCCTTTAGTATCTAAATCTATAAATTTCAAGATTTTCTTAAAAAGGCTAAACTAGCTGATTGCAAATTCTTTAAAAGATATAAAATTCAAGCCTTAGTTGATTCTCTCCTTCCCTCCTGAGTGAGCTTTTCTTGTGAGTTGAGTCACAAGCAAGATGACTTAATCCTATCGGCTAAAACGATCCCAATTAGAAGCCAAAAAAGAAGAAGACCTTTTACTTCGTGTGCAGAGGGACCAATCATTTGGAGAAGAATTGCTATCATAAGAAGATCGATCATAGAAGAGTGGAGCACCTAAATCACAAGCGAACATGATTGAAGATCAAGCCCAACCTTCATTCAAGTTAGAAAATGAAAACCTTTAGTATTCTTTATCCATTCTTCTTGTGATTGGTGGCTTGACTCTAGAGCTAATGTGCATATTTTTTTCGATCACCCCTAAGTCTCCAACTTTTAGGAATCAAGTAAAGGACGTAGTGCTTGGGAATTACTCTATAATATATGTTTTGGAAAAAAATCAATTGGATCTACAAATAACATCGAAAAAAAATCTAATCTTTCATGAAGTGTTGTATGTTGCCAACATTAGAAGAAATCGAGTTTGTGAAACTCTTCTTGTATCTAGAGGCTATTACATTGTGTTACAATCTAATAAATTTATAATCACTCATAATAATGAGCTTGTTGGAAAAGACTTTGTATATTAGGATATATTCAAATTAAGTGTATTTCCTAAAGAATCTAGTAAAATTTGTTCACTCATTTTCAACCTTGAATCTTCTAATATTTGGCATGATCAGCTTGGTTATAAAAATTTTCATCAAATCCATCGCATGTCTAACTTAAACTTAATTTCTAAAATTTATTTTGATAAAAAGATACAAATGTGAAATTTGTCTTAAACTAAAAGTACTCGAAAACCTTTCAAATTAGTTCATAGAAACTCTAATATTCTTGATCATGTTCCTATGATGTGTGCAACTCTATCAAATTGCCAACTTGGGGCGAAAATTATTACCTTGTAATATTCACTAATTATTTATCTCGATATTGTATACATTCTAATAAGATCTAAAAGTAAATTCTTAAATAGGTTTAAAATCTTTAAGGCTAAAATTGAAATCTAGACTAAAAAAATTCTTGAAAGATTTAGATTTGATCGAGATAGAGAATATACCTCAAATGAAATATCCTTATTTTGTCAAGAGCACAGTATCATTTATGAGGTAACTTCTTACTCTACAAGTCCAATGGTGTAGTAGAATTGAAAAACTGTATGCTAATGATATTGTTAGCTCAATGTTAATCAATTCATGTGCACCCAAAAGCTTGTGGGGGAAGCTCTTTTAGCAGGATATTACACTCAAAATAGAACACCTTTAAGGATGGCAATAAGATATCTTTGAAACTCTGGGAATGTAGAACTCCTAGTTTAGATTACCTCAAAGTATGGGAGTTCCTAACTAAGCTAGGTATACATGAATCTAAGTAAAGAAAATTGGCCTTAAAACCTATGCAGTCTTATAGTGTATTCCTTAGATAGTAGCACCTATAAATCCTAGTAATAAATTTGTAATAAATGACATCTCTAATAATACTCTCACTAAGGTTAGAGATGCTACTTGTTTTGAAAATATTTTTCTTTTATAGATCAAGTCCCAAATTCAATTTAATTTGATTTATCCTCTAACTCTAGCCCCTGTGAATTAGAAGTTTCTTATGATTTGAGAAAGAGGAAGAGGTTTAACCCTGATCATTGACCTTCTAAATCTAAAAGAAGCACAAGGACAAGAAATAAATGGACCTTGGTAAAGGATTTTTTACCTTTCTGGTTGAAGCTGAACCTTCCACTTTTATAAAGGCAATGTCTAACATGTCATAAATTTTCTCCACTCAAATCCAACTTCCAAATTTTGAATTCAAACTATTATTGTAATCCTTTTCTTTTTCTTCTACCTTTACTCAATTCAAATTCAAATTCAAATTTTGAATTTTAATTACTGCTAAAATATTCTTTTTATTTTTCTCCTATAATCACTCAGGTATATTCTATATATATTCAATACATAAACAAATCTAAACCAATCAAGTGGGATATTAGCCATCATATTGCATCTCTTTTATGGTATCAGAGTACAACTTGGCATCACTGTCTTCTTTGTACAAACTTAGCCCTTCTTCTCATTCAAATATTTCTATCCTAATAATATCGACAACATCACATTCTTTATTCGAACTATAATCCTCTCTTGCTACGTACCTCCCTTGTCATCTTCAATATCCCAAATCTAATCTCAATCGAGCTTGATGGTAACAACTATCTCCCTTGGAAGTCTCTCTTTGAACCAATTCCATGGGGATATAGGCTTATATCTTTCATTGACGGTTATTTTCACTATTTTTCCCAACACATCTTATCTATGCTTTATGATACGAATGTCATCAGATGCTTCTTCATTGGATCAATACTATACTATCAGAATCGACTCTTTTTTATATAGTTGGAGTCATATTAGTCAAGCAAGCTTGCGAGCTCTCTCTTATCACTTTGGCTTCCTTGCTTCTCAATTCATAACTATGAAATGGTAGCTTCATCATATTAAAAATGGAACATCCTCTATGCAATATTATTTTCAGTAATCTAAAGTTCTTGTTGATGAGCAAGCTACATATGGATCACCAAGAAGTGGCGGTGATTTACTTATCTACATCCTGAATAGACTTCCTTCATCTTATCACTAATTCTCTTCTTAAATTTGGATTCATGCATGCACCTATCCTCATTCTCTTGAAGAACTCTATAATTTATTAATCTATAAAAAAATTAGTCTCATACAGAGGCCTCCATGCAATCTATTACTATATTTATTACCTCATAACTTGCTAAAACATTTAATTCAAACCATAGTTCTACTCACCATGAAAATAATCAGCATAATAACAATGGCCAATGCCTCAATCCTTTAAGTGATGGCATCCTCCCCTCTCTTAATGAGCATTTTCATTTTCATTTCAAAGCTCTTCATAGTCTACTTATCAAACTTACCAAATCTATAACAAGGTTAGATATATTGTCATCGACTGCTGTCATTGAACGACATATGCATATCAAGATTGTCATCCGATCCAAAGAAACTTGTAGCTATGGCTACTGTTCTTCACTCACTGATGACAATACTTTGTATTCTGTGTTGGAAAATATATCCCAAAGGTTAATCGTCAAGCTGTTGACGGTTGAGCAACTAAGTATTGTAATTGATTTATTAATAAATAAAATATATTTTTTGTATTTTCATCATAAGTTTTCATCTTCTAATGAACTCCGTTGTTGTGATGAAGTCCTTAGGACTATTTAGGTTCGATAAAGAGAAGATTTATCGATTAGTCCTTAAAACTATTCACGATCAAATGATAGGCTGTTAATAAGGATGACAGCTTCTATCGAGCATAGGTCGCTGTAGGCCATATGGGTTGGTTGTCCTCTTAACCAAGGAGTGTGGAGACACTGGTATGGCATACAGGTGAGATATAAGGGTACATCATCATTGAACGTGACAAACTCCAGAGCATTCTGCTATCAAGAATGTCTCTGATGGGATATAGGTATAAGTGTCCCTTAGACCTGAGATCGCCTCAGTGACTTGCAAGCAACTCACTGTGCTTTGGTACGGGATTAACTGAATTTCTAATTCAGTGACGGAAGACTTCTGGGCACAGTCAAGTACTTATGAAGTAAGAGTGTGATCGAGATGGGATTGACCACTCTAAGAGTTAGAGAAGAATGAGTCACTGTATTTTAATTTAGTAAAATCTTGGCCAGGATAATCCATCAGATGGATTTGATATTTTGAAATACAATGTGGACAACTTGATCAGAGTTGACGTTGAACTCTGAGGTATCTTATGAGTATTTTGGTCAAGAAAATAAATTATATGGAAACTATATCCACATGAGTTCTAAGGATATTGTTCTACACATTCGACCTATCCGACCATCGGGTACCATTGCTAGATGGTCACTTCGATTGGTATAAAAATTTATTCTTATGCTACCAGTTTAGGTTCATACCTATGAGGTCACACACATTAGAGTTCACGATCCAATCGGATGGTTGATCAACGACTAAGAATCATTCTAGGGTTAAACGATCAATACGATTGACATTTAACCTAGTGCAAGTATTGCAGGAGGATCGATTAGCAATTTGATTACTAATTAATTTAATTTGATTAAGCCAATGAATTGAGATTAAGTCTAATTGAATATAATTTAATTAGATTTAGTTTGGACTTGATTGGATCAAGTCTAATTGATTTATTGGATAAGCCAAGTGTAAAAAAAAATAAGTCCTAGTTCAATCAGGACTTAGGTCAACCTAATTTCTAATTTGATTAAAAAATTAAATCAGATTTAAATCTAATTTAATCTGATTAAATTAGATTCTTAATTGGGTTAAAATTTATTTAATTTATATTTTAATTTCATTAAAATATAAAACTTAAGACTATTCATGGATTCAATTAATCCTAGTCTAGTCATGCATCTTATGCATGTTAGATCTTCTTAGATTTAATTTTAAATATTTTGATTTTAGATTCTATCATATCTAATGTGACATTTGAAATTATTTAATATCAGATAAATTAAAATTAAAATTAGATCTAAAATAGATCTGAAATAGAGCCAACAATCTGGCTCTGATACCACTTGAAGGGGGAGAACCGCTTTGTCTGCGTAGGATCTTTCAGATTTCATCAAAACTGAGGTGGAATAATTTAAAAAAAAATTATCCTACATATTTTAGATCTAATTCTCTAGATCTAATTTTATTATCTAATATTTAAAATCTAAAATTAAATCTAAAACTATGATAAAAGAAGAAATACCTCAAGGGTAATCTGATTACCCTGTAGATAATCTCTGCACAGCCCGAGGTTCTGATGTAGCCATGCAAGTGCCTGGCCTCTACCAATATCCACTCAGGCAGGATCTAGAACATCTTCTCCTCACAAATCTATGCTCCAAAAATTAGATCTTTATCTGATTTAAAAGTACTTTAGAACTCCTTCTGAAGTTGGAGCAGCAGCCTGTCGAAGATGTCCTGCAGCCTTCTGTTCCAGGCGTCACCACGCCTTAGATCTCTGCCAGATGGATGTCCAACTTTTTGAACGTGAAGAGGGGAGGAATGAGAGTAGGGAGGACATGGAGAAGAGGGTAGGGGGCAGCAGCTATTGGGTTTTGTGTATAAAACAATTTCATCCATGAAACCCTATGCACAGCAAGGTTTATATAGACCCTGTATGCTGCGCAGTGCCACATCATTCAACCAATCAGAAAATTTCAATAAATTTTGGAAAAATTCTGATTGGTGGAGTAGTGACATCTGATCATATCAGATAAGAACTTCCACCCTCTCTCCTAAGTTGCACCAACAATGGATAAGCTTAATCAAGGTGGCGCCAAAGAGTCCAAGTTTATCAGGACTCTTTGGTTCTTATCCATTTGGGGTGCCCACATAAATTCAATTGGGCTCATGTCATAATCTGATTATGGCATCCAATTTAATTAAATTTTGGCATGTGGACACTCCACAAAAATTTTTCAATGAGCCCTCTTCAGTTTAAGATCCATATGTCAACTTTTAACAGATGTCCTAAAATGAAATTGGCAGGTGCTAGGAATTAGCAGGTGTTATCTTAAATTCATTTCATGAATTAAGACAAGCCTTTTCTGAGCTGGACAAGCTTCATTTAGACTGAGAGAAATCTTTCTAAGATTCTCTGGATGAGTCAAATCATATTTGGCTCAGTAGAGACAGAAAAGATTACACCAGGAGAAAGTTAGGCTCAATCGTGTGCTAGCATGATTTCCTTGAACCTAATTGGATCTTATCCAAATCAATTGGGTTAGCCCAATTGATGACATCCAGACCCTAACCATTGTTTGTGTGATCCAGTTAGGTTCAATTTCGTATGGTAATGAGACATGTCATGATCTCATCATCGACATCATCGAAACTCCTTTCGATGGACTAGAACTCTTCTGATTCAGACAATTAGAATGATCGATCATCAACATCATTCTAATTGCTCTCAAAATTCATCAGTGACACCTAACAGTATATGATGACAATCCATCAGAACTAAAGATGAACCTCTCAGTGCAGCTACCTGTGTGATTGAGTTCCTTTATTATGAGTTCCGACTGAATTAGGGTTAAGGTGAACTCGTCAAACCCAACATCAGTCATATGAGTTAATCGATCGATCCGAGTCCGATGTGAAACCCCAATGGAAAACTCTTTTCCATTATTTCACTCTGCCATAGCCATGGGCTTAAGGACTCGATCTTTCGATCATCATAGGACTACTCCTCTCATCTATCGAGGTTGATAGATCTCATCTTGGTGCGACCTAGTTCCTACAATGAATATGCTACAGCTAACATGCACCTCAGGATTTCGAATGGCTAGGAGACCGAGTTATGGTGTAGTCAAATTATAACACACTCAAGGTGAATTGTCGATGCACCTTAGGTCAAAGAACTAGACACACAACTCCAGCATCGAGCTAGTCATCGATGAGAAGGTAGACTTTCTTATGATTGCTCGAAGTGGTCACGCTCAGTACTCTCATTCTCAATGAATATCTGTACTCTCGCTCTGATGTCTCCACACCGTAGACTCAAGATACATCTATCCTAAGAAAGTGATCGTACACTAATCTTCCGGATCGATCACCATCCTTGTGATGATCCTATGGTCAGGAGCTGTTTATGAGTTAGTTATGTAAATTCATGTCTTAAATTTTCAACTCTTGAAAATATGAATTTACATTTCTACTAACTCAAAGGATGTATCACAGACACAATATACACAATATGATAGAAGAATAACCCTTTTATTCATTTATAGTCAAAATTACAAATTGCCCTTAGATCTGTACAGGAATGTGTCAGCCGATCTGGCATCTAGGGCACACATCTAACAGATCACAATAAGCTGGTTCATCTGACCTCATACACTAAATCAATTAAATCTTCTAAAATTATTAGGTCTCTAAAATGAAATAGTTATGATGATAACTAGATCATAGCCTCCCATTAAGTGGATGATAATGGGTCCATCAGTTGGATAATCATTGGAGGCCTAAAGGCCTGGTGCTTATCGGCTGATGGAATTATCATTCATAATATAATTTTTTGACTGCATCTTTCTAAATGGTGGTTAGATTAGCCAACCAAAGTTGGGCCTAATCATTCATTAGTTAGATGGGCCAAGTATGGTCATGTTAATGGTTGGACCTAACCAGACCTTTTCAGTGGAGGCCAAAGCCTACTGATTAGGGACTGGGGTAAAATTAAAATTACTAAAAATTATTTAGAAAAATAATTGATCATGAACCTATCCTTAGATGTACATGGATTGGCTAACCAAAGTTGGGCTTGTGTGCAGTCTAAGTGGATTCTAGTACCCACTAAGGAATTAGGGTAATTCCTCGAATTAGAGGTAGAGGCTACCAATTCAAATAAAATAGTGAGAGAAATCTTTTGATTAAAGTCTAAATCTTTAGGTTTAATTAATCAATTACCAATTAGGTTATGGTTTTTTTTTGTGCAGATATGGCCACTTCCCTATCACTCCGATCATTATTGGACAATGATAAGTTGGTGGGATCCAACTTCGGTAGTTGGTACCGAAAGTTGAAGATAGTCCAGGAGCATGAACGGATTCTATATGTGATAATGGATCCTACATCTGAGGAGCCAGCTGCCAATGCACGTAGAACAGTCAAAGATACTTATCAGAAGTGGCTCAGTGATCAGATCATGGTGCGCTGCATCATGTTGGCTGCCATGAGCGATGAGTCCAGTCGTAGATTAGAGACGGCTTAGCCAAAGGACATGCTTCAAGTGTTGGAGGATGCCTTTGGCACACCCGATGATGTGGAGAGGCATAAGACTAGTTGTGCCATCTTCAATGCCAAACTATAGGATGGTGCCTCTGTCACTGATCATGTATTGTACATGATCGAGCTGATGGAGTGTTTAAGCAAGCTCGGCTTTTCCTTGCACGAATAGCTTAGGAAAGATGCAATACTGAACTCACTGCCCAAGTCTTATCTCCCATTCCTCACCCATTATAGAATGACAAAGCCTGAAATAAACTATCACGGGTTACTGGGGTTGCGTCAGAACTTTGAGAAGGATCACCAACTCCGCAAGGAGTCGGTGAACTTAGTGGGAGGTTCGTCTTCTGGTTCTTGACCCTTTAAGAAAGGGAAGAAGAACAAGAAGAAGAAAGTGAAGAAGGTGCAAGTTCAGGCTAGGACATCAGTGCAGGATCAGACCAAAAAGATCATGCCTGATAAGAGTCAAGCTGAATGCTTCTTTTGCAAGAAGCGGGGGCACTGAAAGAAGAACTGTCCTCAATACATTGCCTCCTTAGATCCGAACAGGCAGAGAAAGCAGCAAGCTGTTGCTGGGCAAGATATTTATATGATAACTCCTTGCAATTTCTCTATTTTTGATATAACTGACTGGGTATTGGATACCAGTAGCCCTTACCATATTTGCAATTCATTGCAGGGGTTACAGGTCAGTAGGAGATTCGAGCAAGGTGAGAGGTTCCTGAACATTGGAGATGAAATACCAGTTTCAATTCTAGCATTAGGAATATTGAAACTTGTATTTGAGTCCCATACAATTGTTCTTAATGATTGTCATTTTTACCTTAATTTTTTTTTAAATATTATTTCTGTAGGCCTTCTGACCAAAAATGATTATGAAATTTCAATAAAGAAACAAGTTTGTAATATCATTATGAATGGTGTTACTACATTTTGTGGATATTTGAATAATAGTGTATATATGTTATCACAACCTGTTAACGTAGCCTATTCTACTGGCAAGCACTCTAGATTAGATAGTGTGTCAGATATCTACTTATGGCACTGTAGGCTAGGTCATATAAACAAGAACAGAATAAATAGATTGACTCAAGAGGGAATCCTCGAAGTCGGTGATTGTGAATCACTTTCAACCTATGAGTTCTGTCTTTTTGATAAGATGATCAAGTCATCTTTTACTAGAAAAGGTGAGAGAGCTACTGAGCTCTTGGGCCTAGTACATACTGATGTATGCGGGCCCATGAGCACAAGTGCTAGAGGTGGATATATCTACTTCATCACTTTCACGGATGATCTATCCAGATATGGATATGTCTATCTGATGAAACATAAGTTGGATTCATTTGACATATTCAAATGATTCCAAAATGAAGAAGAAAAATAAACTGAGAAGAGTATTAAAACTCTTCGATCTGACCGAGGAGAGAAATACCTTTCTAGTGAGTTTCTCACATACCTAAAAGAGAATGGGATTCTTTTCCAATGCACTCCTCCAGGAACACCACAGCATAATGGTATATCTGAAAGGAGAAATCGAACTCTATTAGACATGGTCTGATCCATGATGGGTTTTGCCAGCTTGCTGATATCCTTCTAGGGATATGCACTCGAATCGACCTGTTACCTATTAAATAGGGTTCTAAGTAAGTATGTAATTAAGACTTCATATGAGATATGGACAGGGCGTAAGCTAGCACTTTCACATCTTAGGGTCTAGGGGTGCCCGGCCTATGTCAAATGGTTAGTTACAGATAAACTAGGACCTAGATCTGATAAATGCACATTCATAGGGTACCCCAAAGAGATCAAAGGATATTTTCTCTACCATGCTGATGAACAAAAGGTGTTCGTCAGTCTTAAGGCAACCTTTTTAGCAAAGAAGTTTCTTGGTGAAGGAACCGTTGCTTCTAAGATTGAACTTAATGAAGTTCAACAGGTAGAAGGACCGATACTAACAACTGAACCTGAGTCGGATTTAATTAGATCAGATCCAAAGCTCAATATACCTGCACCATTAAGGCGATCCGATAGAGTACCGCGTCAGTCGGACAGATACTACGATTTTTTGATCCAGGATGGTGATCCCATCGAACTCGATGAGAATGATGAGGATCCGATCACTTATATGGATGCAATGCAGAGATCTGATTCTGAAAAATAGCTTGAAGTCATGAAATCCGAAATGGAGTCCATGAATATCAACGATGTATGGACATTGGTTGACCCATCTGAAGGGGTTAAACCCCTTGGGTGTAAATGGGTCTTTAAAAGGAAGAGGGGCGTAGACGGAAAGGTGGAGACCTATAAAGCCCGTCTGGTTGTCAAGAGGTATTGTCAACGTTATGGTATTGACTATGATGAGACATTTTTTCCTATGAAAATACTCAAATCCATTCGAATAATGCTTGCAATAGCTGCCCATCTGGATTATGAGATATGGCAGATGGATATAAAGACAGCTTTCCTGAATGGAGAGCTGATCGAAAAGGTATATATGATACGCTGAGAGATTTACATCCACAGATGAGTCTAAGGTGTGCAAGCTTCAGAGATCCATTTATGGATTGAAGCAAGCTTCTCGAAGTTGGAACATGCATTTTGATAAGGTGATCAAAACATATGGCTTCGTTAAGAACGAAGAAGAACCTTACATCTATAAATGGGCAAATGGTCCAGTTGTGGTATTTCTTGTCTTGTACGTAGATGACATTCTCTTAATCGGTAATGACATTCTCGTACTACAGAGAATAAAAGTTTGGTTGTCATCACAGTTCTCCATGAAGGACTTGAGTGAAGCATCCTACATCCTAGGGATGAAGATCTATAGGGATAGATCTAAAAAGATGCTTGGGTTACCTAGTCCATGTACATAGATACTGTACTGAAGAGTTTCAGCATGGAGAATTTCAAGAAGGGCTATCTACCGATAGGCCATGAAATTTCTCTCTCTAAGAAAGATTGTCTGACAACTCCTGAAGAGAGAGAGCGTATGAGTAGCATCCCATATGCTTCGATCGTGGGATCTATCATGTACGCCATGATATGTACAAGGTTAGATGTGGCATACTCACTAGGAGTAGTGAGTAGATACCAATTTGATCCTGAAGAAAATCACTAAAAAGTGGTTAAGGCCATCCTTAAGTATTTGAGAAATACTAAGGACCAATGGTTAGTTTATGACGAGTCAGATCTGAAACTTGTGGGGTTCACAGACTCCAGTTTTCAATTTGACCATGATGACAGTAGAAGCGTATCGGGTTATATCTTTACTCTGAATGGTGGAGCCATCTACTCGAAGAGTTTCAAGCAGCATACTGTGGCAGACTCTGTTTGTAAGGCAGAGTACATCACAGAATCGGACACCATGAAGGAAGCTGTATGGCTGAGAAAATTCATCACCGAGCTCGGAATAGCATCCTCCCTCGATAGTCCGATCTTGCTGTACTGCGACAGCACTGGTGCCATAGCTCAAGCGAAGGAACCCAACGCACACCAGCGGACGAAGCACATTTTGCTTCGCTTCCACTTAATCCGAAAGATCGTAGATCAAGGTGACGTCGACCTTCAGAAGATCGATGGAACAGAGAACCTGACCGACCCCTTCACTAAAGCCCTGGTAATAAAGGAGTTCGACAACCATAAGTCGAAGATGGGTATTAGATACTGTGTCGAGTGGCTTTAGGACAAGTGGGAGTTGTTGAGAAATATATCTCAAAAGTCAATCATCAAGCTGTTGACGGTTGAGCAACCAAGTATTGTAATTGATTTGTTAATAAATAAAATATATTTTTGATATTTTCATCACAAGTTTTTATCTTCTAATGAACTCCGTTGTTGTGATGAAGTCCTTAGGACTATTTAGGTTCGATAAAAAGAAGATTTATCGATTAGTCCTTAAAACTGTTCACGACCAAATGATAGGCTGTTAATAAGGATGACAGCTTCTATCGAGCATAGGTCACTATAGGCCATATGGATTGGTTGTCCTCTTAACTAAGGAGTGTGGAGACACTGGTATAGCATACAGATGAGATATAACGATACATCATTATTGAACGTGACCAACTCTAGAGCATTCTACTGTTGAGAATGTCTCTGATGAGATATAGATATAAGTGTCCCTTAGACCTGAGATCGCCTCAGTGACTTGCAAGCAACTCACTGTGCTTTGGTACTGGACTAACTGAATTTTTAATTCAGTGACGGAAGGCTTCTAGGCACAGTCAAGTACTTGCGAAGTCAGAGTGTGATCGAGATGGGATTGACCACTCTAAGAGTTGGAGAAGAATGAGTCACTGTATTTCAATTTAGCAAAACCTTGACTAGGATAATCCATCAGATGGATTTGATATTTTGAAATACAATGTGGACAACCTGATCAGAGTTAACAGTTGAACTCTGAGGTATCCTATGAGTATTTTCATCAAGGGGATGAATTATATGAAAAGTATATCCACACGGATTCTAAGGATGTTGTTCTACACATTCGACCTATCCGACCGTCGGGTACCATTGCTAGATGGTCACTTCGATTGGTACAAAAATTTATTCCTATGCTATCACTTAGGTTTGGACTTATGAGGTCACATACATTAGAGTTCGCGATCCGATCGGATGGTTGATCAACGATTAAGAATCATTCTAGGGTTAAACGATCAATACGATTGATATTTAACCTAGTGCAAGTGTTGCAGGAGGATCGATTAGCTATTTGATTGCTAATTGACTTAATTTGATTAAGCCAATGGGCTGAGATTAAGTCTAATTGAATATGATTTAATTAGATTTAGTTTGGGCTTGATTGGATCAAGTTTAATTAGTTTATTAGATAAGCCAAGTGCAAGAAAAAACTAGTCCTAGTTCAATTAGGACTTGGGTCAACCTAATTTTTAATTTGATTAAAAAATTAAATTAGATTTAAATCTAATTTAGTCTGATTAAATTAGATTCTTAATTGGATTAAGATCTATTTTAATTGGGTTGATTTGGTTTTGATTTAATTTGGTTTGAAAAATCAGATTGGAACAAGACATAGATTGAATCCTAGTAAGTCTAGGATTCCACCTTGCGCCAATTTAGCCCCACGCCCACTCTCTCTTATCCCATGCCAATTCCCTCTTATTTTGTGTGACAAAATTTCTCTCCCATGTCTTCACACATGCCCAAAACTTTTCTCTCTTTCTCTCTTACATGGAAAGTGGTTGTGGATCAAGTCAAAGTAGGAATTAGTTTGGATTTCAAATTCTATGAGATAGAGTTTTAGGAAACCAAAACTCTTTTTTTATGGCATTGATTTTACCCAGATTTTTTTGGAATTTTTGTGGCTCTTATGGCACATAATATGCACCCTTTGCTGGTGGTCCACGCACAAAAAGAAAGAGGGAGTGCCCAAGAGTTGGGCGCCCCTTATCTTGCCATGTTTGGATAAACCTTGACTAGGTATTTGACCTAGACAAAGATTCTATCATATCTCTTTATATAAAATAAATTTTTTTATTAAATTTTTATAAAAAATAGAGAAAAGAGAGACCTTTGGAGCATGCAAAAATTATAGAGAAAGAAGGTTGGGGTGTGGAGATACAATAGACCCAAGACTAGGTGTCTAGGTGAGAGCAAAGAGAAGAAGAAGAGGGTCTTCTTCTAGGGTTGCTGTGTTCACCTCTTTCCTTCCTCCATCATGAGTTTTCTGAGAATGTCTCAGATCTAAAACTCCTTCTCCTACTTCTCATCTTTGGAAGAGTCTAAATCAAGAAAAAAGAGGTACCTGATCAACCAGCGAAGAAGGATCAGCGCAGTACTAGCATACTGTGCTGATTTCCTGGAGCAGAACTTTTGATCGAGATTCGTGGGCTCATGTGGATGACTTCTAGAGGCCGGACACATGTACAGCTTGCAACATCATCCTCAAGTCTGGATCAGCAAGGTTATAACGTCTAACTTGCAAGGTAATAGATCTGATCTATTGTTTATTATATACATTAGATGTAGCATAGAAACATGTTGATATAATCAACATGTAGTTCATTCTCTATATGTTTTAATTTCTGATTTAATGCCATATAATAATCATGTAATAGGATCTTAGATCTAGGCATTCTCTGATTTTATAAAATAAAATTTGATTTATTTTAGTCTTTCGCTACATGATCTTGAAAAAATTTCAAGATCTAACCCTGAAATCCTAGATCTGGTTCCTTCGTTCTGATACTGGTGCTACTTAGGATATCATAGTCAATTTTAATAAGTTATATATTCCATAAAATTATGAAGATTCTGATAGTATCCAAGTTGGCAACAAACAAGATTTGTCTATTATGAAGGACAAGGAATCAAGAATGATGTTGTACCATGAGAAGATTGAGAATGGACTTTATCATTTTTATTTCCTTACAATAGAAGTACAAAACACTTACCAACAGTCTTGTCCACCATCATATCTCTATTGATCTCTAGCATCATCATCTTGGCCATCCATCTCATGATATCTAATACTTTATTTTGTCCTCTCCTTCAATTTCAAATAAGCCAAGACAAACTCTATGTTCATCTTGCTAATTATGCAAAAGTAAAAAATTATCATCTTGTTTATTTATTTCGATTTTTCAATGTCCTCTAGAAATAATACATTATGATGTTTGGGGACCTTCCCCTACTCTTTCATGCTTGAACTTTTCTTATTATATATTATTTGTTGATGATTTTTCATATTATTTATGGTCATTTCTTATGCATTATAAATCTAATTTCTTTGATATTTTTGTTTTTTTAAAGCACGGGTTGAAAATTTGTTTAATACTAAAACTAGAATCTTCCTATATGTTGGGGATGGTGAATCAAAAAGTAGTATTTTTAAAGTATTTTTATCTTTACATAGCATAATGTACTAATTTTGTTGCCCAATGCTCGAGAATAAAATGGTATTGTCAAAAGAAAACACTATCGTATAGTTGAATTCAGACTTATACTTCTTACTTATGTATCCTCTTCCTTCAAAATTCTAGTTAAAAATATTTTCTACTATAATATGTTTAATAAATCGAATGTCTATTATTTTTCATCTTAAATTTTCACCATACGAGAAATTTTTTCAAAAATCTCCTGACTGCTCTCATTTATGAGTTTTCAGTTGTTTATGTTTTTCTTGACTTTGACTATGCAAGTTCAATAAATTAAAATTTTGATCCGCTAAATATTGTTTCTTAGGATATTCCACTATTCACAAAGGGTATGGATGCCTTGCTTTAGTGAAAGAATATATATATATATATATATATATATATATATATATATATATGAATATATATATATATATATATATATATATATATATATATATATATATATATATATATATATATATAACATCATTTCATTTTTGATGAATATGTCTTCTTTTTTTCAACTATATCACCACCTCAATTAGCTTCTCACAATCCTAGTTCTACTCTTGATTCCCTTACTATCTGGCTACCTCAACTTTCTACACCTACTAATACTTTGATATTTTTTCTCTACATGATTTATAAACCTAGTGAATCCATTTTATTCCTCTAAATTTGAGTTTACCTGATAAAGAGGCCTTGAATCACCTTATTGGCAGGTAACTCTACACCATCTGAATGTTTATTAAGTATCATAGGGTCTAGTTTTTGTTGGTCTATATCAAATCCTCATCTTAAGTGATTTTGATTAAATAAAGTTAATTGATCAAACTGATCTTTGATCGCCGAGCATCGTATTAGCCTCCATCTTGATTTTTGTAAAATACTGCTAATTTCATCAATCTCGATTTTTGTTGAACCATCTATATCCTAATCTAATTTAGATCGGATGAAGTTAGATGACTAGATTGATCCAAATCATTGAGTATGATTATCCATCAATCTCATCTTTTTAATTATCAATATTTTTTTCTAATTAATAGACTCAATTTTATATAAAAGTATAGTTATCTTGACAAAAAATATCCAATAGTGGGATACTGTGATATAATATATGAATTAAAGATTTTGAAAAAAAAATTATGAAATTGTGTGGATTTATTGATAGTGCATATGAAATAAGTGATTCTATACCTTTTCTAGATTTATCAATAAAATATAAAATATTTACTATATTGGATTATTTATAATTTATGAATCTGATGCATGTATTTTGAATTATTGAATATATCCTTTTTTTGAAATATTAAGTGATAGATGATTAAATGTATTAAGTTTAATATGAATTATACTGATTGATTGCGGTATTGCAATTTGAAATATGAAATATATTTTTGAGAAAAGTATATTGATTTGAAATAAATTTTGACTTGTAATCTGACTATATATGGAACACCATCAATGAGAGTTAAATATACAGATATTTTGATATTGTGCTAGTGAGATGGTTAAACATTGATAATTTGATATGCTGCTAGTGGGATGGTTAAATGTTGGTTGTTTAATACTTTATTGATGGGGGTTATGCACTGGTACTTTGATATCCGACTAGTAGAGTAGTTAAATTTTGATAGTTTAATAGTCTATCAGTGGAGGTTGTGCACTAGTAATTTGATATCCTATCAGTGAGATGGGGTTAAATATTGATACTTTAATATCCTGCCAGTGGATGTTGTTTGTTGGTACTTTGATATCATGTCAGTGGGGTGGTTAAATATTGAAATTTTGATATCTTGTCAGTAAGAATTGTGCACTGGTAATTGATATCCTACTAGTGAAATAGTTCAATGCTAGTAAATTGATATCTTGTCTGTGGGGTTTATGCACTAGTACTTTGATTTAGTTCATAATTGTCGAGATTAATATGACATTTTGATGGAAGTTGATTTATGAACGAAAATAAATTTGCATGGATATCATATTTTGATTAGTATTGTATATTTTGAATTGATGCATGTTGCATATATATTTTTAATATATTATTATTATTGATTTATATAGCTAAAGTGTGTATTACTTATTGAGTTGTCTAGCTATTATTCTATATTTTATTATTTTTACAGATTTATAGGACTAGTTTGACTTAAGAATTCATTATAGATCAAGATAAAATTAAAGATAGACTTTGATATTTTTATTTTAAAATAAAATTTATTAAAATTTGATGCAAGATCATAAAATATTGTTTGTAAGATATTTGATTTAGTTATTTGAACTAAAGTTGAATCATAATTATTTAAATTTTATTCTACTATTGCTTTATGATATTATGATGAAATACCTTGCATGCTTGTAGAGAAAATTTTTCGTAAGTATACGGTGGTTACCATGACTCCTTGACTTATAATCTTAAGTCAGGAGTATGATAATTAATATAATATCAGAGTATAAGTAGATGAATTGTGACACATAGAACTTGAGTGTACGTAGGTAGGCATTAAAGATGCTAGGACGATAATTTATATTGATTATGACATAAGTTAGAAACTTAAAATTGACATAAATACGTCGATGGATTCGAGCTAGAGCATGCAGCAGAAGCATAGTTATCTAAATTATTTTTAAGCTGATCAGAATAGTAATTTTTTATTTGAAAAGTATTATGATGAAGGATTTGAGTTTTAAGATTAAAAAATGATTTAAAGAAGAAGTACCCCTAAATTTTTGAAGATTTGAGTGAGAAAAATTTTGAGAATGAAATTTTTTTTAGGGAGAAGAATATAATACCCAGCCCATCAATCTAATTAAAATAGCAGAACAAAACTTAAAGTGATGAAGAAAAAGAGATAAAATAGGGAGAAAACTCTCATCGAGATTTATGACCCTAGTGAATCCATCCTGTGCCTTTGAATCTGAGTTTACCTTATAGAAAGACCTGGAATCACCTTATTGGTAGATAACTCCACACCATCTGAACCTTTGTTAAGCATCATAGGATCTAGTTTTTGCTAGTCTCTATTGAATCCTCATTTTAAGTGATTTTGATTAAATAGAGTTAATTAATCAAACTTATCTTTGATCATAGAGCACCATATTGGCCTCCATCTTGACTCTTATCAAATACTACTAATTTGATCACTTTTAATCTGTATTGAAGCATCTATATCCTAATCTAATCTTGATCAGGTAAAGTTAGATGACTGAATTGATCCAAATCATTAAATATAACTATCCATCAATCTTATCTTTCTTAATTATCAGTATTTTATCTAATTAGTGGACTCAATTTTGTATAGGGATATAGCCATCTCGACAAAAAGATATCCAATAGCAGGATACTGTGATATGATGTATAAATTAAAAATTTTGAAAAAAAATTTATGGAATTATGTAGATTTGTTGGAGTATATGTAAGGTAAGTAATGCTATATTTTTTTAAAATTTATCGATAAATTATGAAATATTTTATATATTGATTTATTCATGATTTATGAATTTAATATATATATTTTGAATATATCTTTTTTTAAAAAAAATATTAACTGACTTATAATCAAATATACTGAATTTGATATGAATCATACTAATTAATTTCGATATCGCATGATTTTATGAATAATTCGATTTAGAATATGAAATATGTTTGTGAGGAAAGTATATTGATTTGAGATGACTTTTGACTTCCAGTTTGCTTATGTATCAAACTCTACTAGTAAGGGTTAAATACTGGTATTTTGATATCCTATTAGTAAGATAGTTAAATGCTATAATTTGATATTCTGCCAGTGAGGTAGTTAAATATTAGTACTTTGATACTCTACCAGCAAGGATTGTGCACTGGTACTTTGATATCCCATGAGTAAGGTGGTTAAATGCTACTACTTTGATACCCTACAAGAGAGGTTATGCACTAGTAATTTGATATCATGCTAGTGGGATGGTTAAATACTAGTACTTTGATACCCTGCCTATGGTGGTTGTGCATCGATACTTAATTTGATACTCTGCCAGTGGAGTAGTTAAATACTAGTATTTTGATACGCTGCTAATGAGCATTGTGTGCTGGTAATTTGATATCCTGTCAGGAGATGGTTCAATGTTGGTAATTTGATACCCTACCACTGCCGGTGGAGATTATGCCCTAGTACTTTGATTTAGTTTATAGTTATTGAGATTAGTATGATGTTTTGAAAGAAATCAATTTATGAATGAAAATGAATTTATATGGATCTTATTTTGATTAATATTGTATATTTGAATTGATGCATCTTGCATCCATATTTTTAATATATTATTATTGCTTCATTTATCTGATTAAAGTATATATTGCTTACTAAATTATCTAACTTATTACTCTATATTTTACTACTTTTATAGATTTAGAGGATTAGTTTGACTCAAAGATTCAAGACTTTGATATTTTTTATTTTAGATGAGAATTTATTAAAATTTGATGTAAGACCATAAAATATTATTTATAAAATATTTGATTTAATTATCTGAAAACTAAAGTTACATGATAATTATTTAAATTTTATTCTACTGTTGCTTTATGATATTGTGATAAGATGCCTTATATGCTTGTGAGGAAAGTTCTTCGCAAGTATGTAGCGGTTATCATGATCACTTGACTCACAATCTTAGATTGGTGACATGACAATAAGTCATTCAGATCAAGCCTCCTAGCAATCATGCTCGTTAGAGGAAGATCGGACTGAAACGGATCGTTATACTTTGGAGATGGGATCATCGTAGACCTATACACTAGGGGCAAATTATGTTCTTAGAGTAGCATTCTAATACATCCAAATCCAGACAACCTTTCAATTAAGTGATTTTCAAGATTTTATAGATATAAAATTTTTAATTTATTTTATCACTTCGAAATAAAATAGCAATTTGCAAGGCATTTTCCGCCAACATATATTTCAACTCGCAGAAGAGAAACGAAAACTTAGAAAAACAACCGCTAGCACCAAGTCAGTCTGAATTTGCCTTTTTGTGAGCGTAGGCACAGACACAGTGCTTGAAACTAGTCAGCACGAGCTCAGCTACGCGGTCCGAGTCACTGGCATCATTAGTGGGTGGGATCTGGTTAGCTCCGCCCATACAGGAACGTAGGCTGGACGCATCATACCCTTCATCTACTTGGCTTTCTTACGGGTGGTCGAGTCTTTGAAATGGAGCCAATTGGACACTGAAAAGGAGTGCAATTTCCCCTGAATCCCACGTTACATTTCTATCATGGCAATGATCAGAACGGTAAACAGCCCATAGAGTTCGGAATTTGGAAGTAGACTACTAATCTCCGATTAGAGATACGGATGATAAGGGGATGAAGGTAATATATAATGCCTTACTCTCATAACAAATAGGGATGAAAGCAACAGAACGCACCATAATTAAACTAATCTAAACCTTCATACTACGTACACACCACCGATCGTGATGCATGCATGCAGGTGGTCCAAGGAATAGACGGGGACACATGTTTCCCCTACAACGCGGCTGCGGTTCGGCTGTCATGTCCCTGAAGCAAATGCTGGAGTTTTTATTAATCCTCGTCGGCCGGCAACGTGCCCGTAATTTTAAAGTTATATAGCCTTATATGTTACTTTTAGATTGTAAAATTCAGTTTATCTAATGGTATATTAATAAAAATGGCCTCTTTTTAGACCGTTCAACTTGTTAAATGGTGAAGAATTTCTATTCCATTAGATTGAATGAGTATAAGTGAGAAACAAGCATCTTTTAATTAAGGAGATTGGAGATTATATAAGAAGTATATGATTTTCTAGATATATTCCTTGATTGAGAGAATTGGAAAGAATATAAGAAACAAACAATCAATATTACTTTCTGCAAATATAAGAAATAATTTGAATTTGAATTTGAATTTAATTGAACAAAATATTTTGATGATAAAATAAATGGGAGCGGAAAATAAATTGATGGATAGCCGCGGAGACCTCGAGAGCTCTTTATCCCTCTTAGGTTTTTTGGACTGATTCCCACCGCCCTCTAGAGATTCCACGTTTGCTTCTACTTCTCAATTTGCTTTTTTTTTTTTCTTTCATTTTTTATCTTTTTTTTTTTTCCGTAACTTTGCTACTTTTGTAAATATATATCAATTTTTGATTAATAAAGAGGAGGAATGTCTCAATTTCTTTTTTTTAAAAATAAATTAAATTATTTTTATAATTTTTATACTAATCCCAAAAGAAAAGGTGAGAGGTCTACATCCATTACCTGCCATTTTACATCACGCACGTCAGTGAAAGGAACTGCCCGCACTGGGTAGCGTTGGGCCGTTAGTCCACGTGGGAACTGGGAGACCAGGGGCTGGGAAAGAGGAGAGGCTTCGGCTCAGTATATATATATATATAGAGAGAGAGAGAGAGAGAGAGAGAGTGGTGGTTTTTGTATTTTTGGATCTGAAGGCGAGGCTTCCGTTTGGGTCAATTAAAAATTTAAGGATTTGACGTCTATCTCCCGTGCCGATTGCGACTGCCGTGGAAGGACGTACTTATGGCAAGGACGCGGGAGGAAGAAGAAGGTTGTTCAATAAGGAAGCGAAGGTTCATACAACATCACGTATGTCATCCTGTCGACTGCATGACGCCGGATGAAACCATTCCCGGGCTTCGATTCCGGGTAGGCCGAAACGGGTTCAGGAGAGACCCAAAATGGCTTAGAGCTTTGAACACATTTCCGCTATTTGTATGCATCTCCTCTCTCTCTCTCACGCACACACACGTATAGATGCACATTGTAATGGTTACAGTTACATTGGGTGTAAAATTCTCTATACACAAACTTAATGATTTAATAATAGGAGTTCAAAATAGAAAAGCAAACCATTTGATATGATATGTAAACAATCTATACACAGGAATGAAATATTCTGAAGTGCATCTGCCTGTGGATCAACTTGTCCCTGAAATTGCAAATGAATTTGGTCTTAGTGCTGAGTGGTCAGCATGGTTTTACAATAATCAACCCAGATTTTAGCACGTGTGATAGATACATTTTCATCAAAAATAAATAAATAAATAAAAATAATGGTAAGTATTAAAGGAAGGATTTTAGGGTGTGTTTGGTTGGGGCAATTGATGTCTGGAATGGGAATTAGAATGGATGACTCCCATTCCAGTTATTTGGTTGGAGGAAATCTCATTTCGATTTTCATTTTAGAGAGGAATAGGAATGGTCCAATTCTCCAGTAGCTGAATTCAGACCATCTTTAGGAGAGTTAAAATCTCATTCCATTGAAATGAGATAAAAATAATAATAAAAAAATATATATCGGAGTCTCTTAGATTGGATGGCGTCGGAGATACGTGGAGTGAGAGGGATCGAGGTGAAAGGTGTGGCCGACGACAAGATGATGGGGGCGGGCGCCGATGGCGTGGAAGCAGGCAGAGGAGAGGATGGTGGAGGCGAACGAGCAGAAGAGGGAGGGGGCGGCGATGGAGAAAGGGCCGACGAGCTTGACATAAATCAGGACGGAGATCTGGAACGGAGGTCGGGGACAAGGGTGGCGTGGTCCAGAGAGGGGAGGGAGGCAGTGAGGCTCTTGCGGAGGGTGGCGAGGAGGGCATGGAAGGAGTCGTTAGTGGCGTGAGGATCCCGACGGGCCTGATTGGTGAGGAAGGTATCGATACCGATAATTGGAAACGAGAACGAGGGGATCGTGGTCGCGCAGAGCAGGATACGGCGCGAACGACATGTGGACGGTGGTGGGGTGGGGTGATGTGGTCGTGGGCTGAGGGAAGATCTACAGCGGCGAAGAAGAAGTTGGGGGAGGGGAGTGAGGCGGGAGCTCTCTTTTATTTTTTTCTTTTCAATTTCTTTTCATTTTTTTTTTATTTTTTTCTATTTATCATAAAATTATTTATATTTTATATTTTATTTCATAAAATATTTCATCTCTTATTATTATATTTAATTTTTATTTAATATTAATTTTTAAAATAATTAATTTTTAAAAATTTTAATTAAGAATACAAATAAAATTTTGAGTTGACTCCAATTTTTATTTTTGTATAAACCAAACAACAATATTAAAAATCATTCATTTCGATTTCGATTTCCATCATGAACCAAATATTTTGGAGAATTTGATCATTTTGATTCTGATTTTAATTCATTTTAATTTCGATCGTAAATCAAATATTCTCTTATTATTTTATGTTGTGGTTTAAAACCATATACTCTGGCAAATTAGCTACGTGGGATCAAAGAAGCACAATATGAGGTGGGGAGATGTGGGATAAGTCAGGACAGGATGGAGAGAAGTGGATAATTAAATATATTTGATAGACATGAAAAATAAAAATACACATATATAGAATTATAATAAAATTTAAATAAAGATAAAAAAATATTTTTACAAAAGATATTATCGAAATATCATTAATAAGAATAAAAAATAATTCTACTAACTAAAAAATTTGAAAATAGACAGAGGTTTCAACAAATAAACCAATATTATATTTTTAAACTCAATATAAAATTTAGGTGCAGATTTGATAGAAAACAAAAGTAGCAAATGAAATTAGAAAATTAGTAATATATAATCAATTAATAATCCAACATCTATCTGACTTAAATTGGACCTAACTTTTAGAGTAAAACTTATTGATTAGAAATTAGTCTAAATTAACATCTAGCTTCAAAGTGGGTCAAATATTGATCTCTTCTAGTTGAGCTTGACCCAGGAAAAACCAAATTTGATATTAAAAAGCTTACTATATTAAAGTATAAATTTTGACATCTGGGTATATTTCTTTCAACTTCCATCTGTAATTTTTCAATCTCAAAATCACTCTCCTACACTTCACATAATATATAAAACACCCCACATGCTGATATTTTGAAGTCACTCACACACCTAAATGGAGTCAAAATTCTAAAAGTCGATCATATTAGGAAATTAATCTTCATTAATTATTGGAAGAGTTTTGGAAAAATGAAATATAGACAACTGAAACTTCCATAGAGGCATGTAGAACTTCTATAGTTATTGATATATTGAAACTATTCGAAATCCAACATATAGACATAATTCTAGAAACTGATTCAGAAATTAAATTTAGTTAGAATTTGATTAGAAGTTCTACAAAAAGGACAAATTGAGGGAGAAATTGGATATATTTGAAAATTAGATGGGATTAACAATTTAGTAGAAAAGTGAAAATTAATCATAATTAGAACTTTCATTATCATCTCTTTTGAACTTATCCGAGCTTCCATCCACGATCAAAATTCTGGAAATTGTTGTCTACTGAAAATTAGTCATATTTGAAAATTAGTCTTAACAAAACTTCCATAAAATCATGATTGCACTCAAAATTCCTAGAAATTGGTGTATATTTTGAATGAATTATATTTTGAAACTAATTGCAGTTAAAACTTTTATAAACTTCTACCTATGATCAAAATTCTATTGATGTATATTTTGAATTGATTACATTTGTAATCATAATTAGAAATAACTAGAACTACCAAAAATCCTACCTATGGTCAAAATTCCAGAAATTGGTGTGGAAATCAAATTTAGGCAAAAGTCAGACATGTTTGGAAATTTAAGCATGATCAAATAATTCTAATATTTTGTGGAGAATCTATAGTGTTACGTACCACACTTCCATATTTTTTTATTGTTACCCGACTCTGATATTAATTTTTAGCCATTTTAATTAGAAAAGCTTGCTAATGGATTAATTTTTGAAATTGTCTTTGAATTCCTACTAAGGTACTTAGAATAAAAGTAATATTTTCTCCTATTAGGGGTTGTTTGGGTCCCTATCATTGAAAAGATTACAATATGTACTTTTAAAAGAGTTACATGAATATTTTTGAAAAGCAGCTGGTTTTCTTTTAAATTAATAAGCAAATCTCATATTTTTAAGAAAAAGTCAATAGTGTACTTCACATTAAGATGAGATAGAAAACAAAATGGTTAATAAGCATAATTCAATGACCATGAGAGTTCTTAAATGTTGAATAAAAAGAACCCAAATCAACAAACTAACATAGTGATGCAATCAAGAAGAAGAAACAATATCTTAGAATAGAATAAGAGAATATTAAAAATTCTTGAAAGCAGGCTTCTATACCCATTACTTATATCAAGGAATAATAAAGCTATTATACAGGTAGGGATGGCAAAATTGATCCGACACGATGGATATGCAGTCTATCCAAATCTGATCAAATCTGAAAAATAGTGTTTGATCGGGTTTGGATTTGGATTTGGAAAAAATCTGAAAACTATAGCAATGGTATGGGTGTAGTATGGATAGTACTATTTTCTACCCAAATTTGAATCCAAACCTTATCTGAATCTACGAGTATGAGTAATACCTGAACCCATACCCGAATATATATATAGATGATCTCTCTCTTTCTTTCTACATAATAAATACATATATATATATATATACATAATAAATACATACATACATACATACATACATACATACATATATATATATATATATATATATATATATATATATATATATATATATATATATATATATATGATCTATCTCTATATATAAATATTCAATTTATAGTTAATGCAATAATTATATTAGTTTCATCAATTATTGAATTATATTTGTATATATTTTTTTTAATTCTCATTATATTTAGTATCTCAAGCTTCTTTTTCACTTAATATTGTTTATTATAGAATAAAATAATTAATATTTTTATATCTTAAAAATATTATAATTTTGAATTCTTTATCTTTTTGAATAAGTCCTAATAGAGGTAGTCTTGTTTTATTTAAAAATAATATTTTTCCATCTTTATAAAATGAGGAATATAAACTTATTCAAAATATCAATAATAATAATAATAATAATTACTTTTTTCTTTTCTTCATTATGGTTTTATCTTCAAATAGATAATTTTAATTCATCCCATGATAGCGATTCATCTTTAATTAATCTCATAAAAATTAAGTTTAAAATAAAAAACACATCAAGTATATATCAACCAAGCCAAAAAAATAATTGAATCTAATAAATAATTATTTCTACACTGTATAATCATTAACATATATTTTATAATAAAAATAATTAGTAGTTTTGGTTCTAAAGCAAAAAATTGAAAGTAAAATATTTTCATCACATATTGCAGCTAAGTAACTTATAGAGTTGCAGTTATTACTTCGTAGAATTATTTAGAATTTTGGTATCCAAGTTTACTACTTTTTCAATACTATACTGAATTTTTATGAATAAAATAATGGACTTAATAGTTTTCTTCTATATTGAATTATAATTATAATTTTATGTTTGATTTCTATAAATCCGAACTTATAAATTGTATTCTATATTGAATTGGTAATTCTGTTTTGGTTAATAATATACATAAAATTATTTTAGTTGTTTAGTTTTTTGGGTATGAGACGAGTATGGGACGGGTATGGGATGGACAAAAGTTTGATATAGGAAAATGGGTTATCCGTGGATATCCTTGAACCCATTGGATATGGAGATAGATTTTTTTTTTTTATTCAATCGGATATCGGATAGGATTTGAGTATAGAGTATTAAGTTCGGATTTGGAGATAAATAGTACAATACCCTATCCAAACCCTACCCATTGCCATCCCTATATACACGTTCTATATGCATACAGGTGAAGTTGCCCTCATAGAATCTGAGTTAAATTCTATCTCTATTTAGTACAATAAGTCTGAACTTATCTATATAGTAGTGATCAATGAAAATAATCATGAAATTAAAATCTTCATGAAGCTAGATATCAACTTATGCATCATTTTTTTTTTTTTTTTTCATTTCTACGTCAACATTGCCTAATTCCTACCAGATTAGAAAATATTTGCCAGACCAAAAAGGACTTCTTTATTTTGGCTAACCTATTTCAAAGCTAAAACATCATCGTAGGCTCGCATCAATTGCCTATAATGAAACCCTTTAGGGTCATCACACCTGCGCAATGCTCATTAAGAGCTTGATTGACATATTGAAAGGATCTTGCTCCAAAATCTTTTCTAGACCTACCTGAAGTGGCCTGGGTCGTCTGTTATGGATCTACTGATCCGGTAGGATAGTTAAACAAAATTAAAATAAAAAGTTTAAAAATTCATAAAAGAGAAATAAGGAAGAAAGATCCAAATCTAAATCCTACCCTATTGTGTTGGACCAGCTTCCAAAGTAAAACTTATGGTTTAGATGTAAGTCTAAATTAAGAACGTATTTCAAATATAGTTTGGTATTTTCCCATCTAACTGGAGACGGCCAAGTGCGATCACAGGGAGCAAATTTGGTGTGACAAAAATTGGCCATAAAAACTGAATAAACTCTTGTATTGTAAATCTCTTAGAAAATGTTGACCTTTCTTACACTTTAAGTCTCACGTGAACAAATATAACTCGATTATCTAATGCTACTTGGCCAAATTTATTTCGGTTAAAATTTTGTTTCGTAGTTAGGTTTCATTTTAATTGAAAACATACAAAAAAAAAAAAAGTTCCTAATTTAAAGCTTGCCCAACCTAACCTAGACTAGCTTCCAAAGTAAAACTTATAGGTGAGATTTAGCCCTAATTAAGATACACTTTAAGAACCTGTTAGGCATATGTTCCCACCTTATTATAATTGACCTAATTATATCCATAGGGAGTATATTTGGTGCGACAAAAATTAGTTAAAAACACTAAATCAAACCTATTCACTATCAATGATATTGATAACTTGAAAGAAGAGGTGAAATGTTATAGACCAACCAATTATTACTCTATACATCAAAATTCTATAAAATATAGTCTTACAATGTAAGTGTCACTTGAGCAAGCATGGCTCAATCATTTTAATCTGACCTATGCAAATTTAATTTCTGTTTAATATTTTGGATTGGGTTGGGTTTTGGTTTAGCTTTTTCTTTTTTTTTTTTTGGCAATGGTTTAACCGTTTTGTAGTAACCCGGCCTATGACTAGTTGGGAGGAGAAAAGGGAGCCTCGGTAAATCCTTTTAAGTAAGGAGGATATAAATTAAAGGTTTTTATTTTTCAAGTCAATTTTAAAATTCTTTTTATAGTTCTTGGTGCCTGCTTGGTTCTATAATTTATTAGTAGGAGTTTTAGATGGATTAAATAACTTTTAGGGATGTATGCGAGAGAAGCATGTTTTCCTTTTTCTTAAAATAGAATACAAAATCATCTAATTAGATTTGGAAAAATCATCCAAAATAATATTTAGAAAATCAATCCACATAATTTTTGGACAAGATAATTATGTATTCATAAAAAAAGTTGTCACACTAGCCAGCCCGAGCTGGTCATGACAGACAGCCGCACGTCCCTACAATTTAACTCCTAAAGACATACAAGACCAACCTTCATATTCAAAATTATTATATCAAAACATACTCAGACAGTGATAGTAAAAATAAACCTCTAATTTTATTGATTCAAATAAAATATAATTCATCAATATTTCAAAAAATTGAATAACATAAATCAAAATCAATATTTATTTAAAAATAAACTAAGTAAATATCTTCTAAGATCTTATTCTCCTCACTGCTCAGTCTCAGCCTCCACATGCTCTTCTGGATCTGAAAAAATAAAAAGATCGAATGAGCTTTATAGACACAATAAGTTACCACTATCTTTGAGAGATCAAGCACAATTAATTTTCAAAATATAATGATTTAATAGTAATATATAGCAATATAATTTTTTTTCAAAATATATCATGCATATCAATAAAATCCAAAAATCCTCTCATCACAATTTTTGATGACTACAGCTATGATTAGCCTCATAATAATGCCTAAAGGTGACTAGCCTGTGAAAAATAAATACGTGATATATCAGTGTACCAGCGATCAGTTCTGATTGGCTAGGCTAAAAAAGAACTAACTTTAATTCACACGACTATGATTAGCTCCGTGATAAAGCAAAGAGACTAGTTTTGAAATATGTATATATGATGCATTAGCTTGTACCAATAATCAGTCCTGATTGGCTAGATTAGAAAGAATTAGTTCTGCAAGTGATTAGCCCTGATTGGCTAGGTCTGAGAAAAACTAGTTTTTAATGTATGGCAAACAATTAGTCTCCTTAGCTAGATCCGAATCATAGTCAAACTAAAGAGCTTTTCTCATAATTTCATTATAACTAAATAATCATACTCATTTTCATGATAATATCAAATCAAATTTTTCACATCTCATTTTTAGGAGTAAGAGGATAATTTTTATTCAGTATTCATGAAAGAATAAACATGTACAAACTTATTTCCAAAGGTCATGCAACATTAAATCAAAGAGATTATCTCATTTCAAATTTTATAATCATACTAAAGTGACACCATGCTTGATTCATAAGTTTGAATTACTTTTTACGCATAAAATATAAACTTCCAAACTTTATAATTTTTAAATATTTTAATATTTTTATGTACAAAATCTAATTTTTAAATATATGAATATGCACTAAATATCCAAAGATTAAAAGAAACTTATAGTCTTAGGTCAATCAGATCCAAAAATTATAGCCTTTGACTCATGGTCCGGACCTTAAATCCATGATCCTTTCGATCTAGATTAAAATCCTGAATCAGATCTATTTTAGTAATAAAAAAATAGACTAATTGGATTTGGTGTACTTAACCAGTAGAGATACAGAGGAAAGAGTAGTCAAGATTTGATTTCTTTGATCTGATCGATCAAAATAAAAAGAAGAGAGATGCTCAATTTAGACTAGTTAGATTTTTAGATTGGATCCTATTTTACTATAAGAAAACTGACTATTAGTGATAGCTAAATACCATTGCTAATAATAAAAATACCATCAATAAATGTATTAGTGACACAAGCCATCGCTAAAAAGCCGTCGGTAAAAAGCACGACGTTGGAGGTGCATATTAGCGACGGTAGAAATGACAGTGTTTCCATTGTCACTAATAATAGGTAGTAGTGATGGTCATTAGTGACGGCTTTCTGTCGCTTATAATATTTTTTTGAACTTAAATTTAAAAATTTTAAAAAATATTAGCGATGGCTTCTCCGTCTCTAATACATCGTCACTGATACTCTTTTAGTGACAGAGTTACCATCACAAAAGCCATCGCTAATAATAAATTTTTTTAAAAAAATAATTTTCAATAATTATATATATTAAAATTTGTTATAATTTAATTAACAAGTAATTATATTTACTAAAACTTGTTATATATAAATTAACAAGCTATATATGTTTACGAATATTAGAACAAATAATAATTAACTATCACTATCATAAATAAAAAAATAATATGATAAAATATATCAAAATTAAATTATACAAATAATACTACTCAAATATCAAATACATTATATCAAAGCTAAAAAAATCAATAAAGATCCTCCTCCTCCTGTACATCCTCTGCAGCAACAGATGGATGAGAGCCGGATGTTTCAGCATTCTGTAATAAAATATTATTAATAATTTTAGTACTAAATTAATTAAAATTATAAAACTAAAGTAATTGATCCGCCTCAAGCCTAAATTTTTATGGAGGAATATATTTATATATACGATATGATTTTCGAATGAATTATTTTTACATATTTCATTCGATGACATGGAGCTATAGACACCCCTAGCTAGTACTTCATCAGATGGTTAAGTTGAATTTTAACCTTTTGGATACTTCCTTCCTCCCCCTAGAAGCCTAAACCAGCATGGAAGCATATATTTCGATATATTCTTTCAATTCTTGAATAAATTATTTCTATATATTTTATTTGATGATATGGAGCTATAGATACCCCCGACCCATCTATCGGATGGTTAGATTAAATTTTGACCTTTTGGATATCCCTTCCTCCTGCCTCAGGTCTAAACCGACATGAAGGAGTATATTTCGATGTACTTCTTTAATTTTCAAATAGATTATTCCTATACGTTTCATTCGATGATATGGACATATCTATACCTTCATCTCATCCATCAGATGGATAGATTAACTTTCGACCCCTAGGTCCCTTTCCTTTGACTCACACCTACCTATGTGAAGTTTCTAAATATAAAAATTTAAAATAAGTAAAAGAATTTATTAATACTGCTTGACTTATCTACTGTGATGGCTATAACAACGAGCTTAGCTAATCGTAAAGATGTGGATCTCAAAGAATCTCAATAACTGTATCGCAGATGGCTTCTCGAAAGCTCTGAGGTCGTTGGTCTGTCTGAGATTATGTATTAGAGACTACTTGATATGTGCTCGAGAATGTTTTGAGCAAATCGATCACCAAAACTCCATATGGGATATGGTCTTAAATAATTCGATACTCTCTTACCTTAGAATTTGGGGTATCAAACTTATGTGAAATGTTCACAAACCAATTAGCTTAGATCTTGATCTGATAAATATTATTTTAGAGATATTTCTTCTACCTTCCAGATGGGCATGAGATATTTATGAATCTTAAGGCATTCTTTTTAGAAAAGAAGTTCCTTGGTGAAGGAACTGATGCTGTTAAGACCAAACTTGGTGAAGTTTGATAGGTAGAGGAACTGACTCTGACACAAACTAACAGAACCAAGTTGATTAGATCAAATTCGAAGCCTGATGTAAAGGCATCTTTGAATAGATATGGTAGAGTATCTTATCAGCCGAACAGATATTTCGATTTTTAAGTTCGGAATGGAGATTTGATCTCCCATACGGATGCAATATAGGGATCTAACCTTAAGAAGTGGCTTGGAGCCATTAAACCTGAAATGAAGTCCATGAAGATCAACGATGTATGGACATTCATTGATTTACCTGAATGGGTAAGACTCATAAGGTGTAAGTTGATTTTAAAATGGATAAGGGGCGCAGATGGAAAGGTGGAGACCTATTAGTTTTGTTCGATTGCCAAAAGATTTTATCAAAATTATAGTGTTGACTATGATGAGAAGTTTTTCTTGTGGCAATCCTCAAGTTCATTTAGTTTGAATCAAGTTTCTCAAAGTTGGAATATACGTTTTGAATGTATGGTTTTGTTGAGAATAAAATAGAATTCTATATGTACAAATGGGCTAATAATTCTATAAAAATATTCTTTGTATTGTTTGAATGAAATTCTCTTAATCAGAAATGACATCCCTACATTACAGGAAATAAAAGCTTGATTGTCATCTCTGTTCTCCATAAAGATTTGAAAGGTTATTAGAACAATCCTTAAGTATTTGTGAAGTACTAAGGACTAATGGCTCATTTATAGAGAGTCCGACTTAAAACTTATGAAATATTAATTTCAATTTTAGTCGGATCAGAATGACAAAGTTGTGTCAGGTTATATTTTTATCCTAAAAAGAGGAGCGACATGCTGGAAAGGTTCCATGCAATAGTCAATAGCCAATTTTATTTGTAATACAGAGTTCTTTGTAGCATTTGATATTAGTAAAGAAGTAATTTGGTTATGGAAGTTTATTAGCGAGTATGGAGTGGTACCCTCCATTGATGGTCAGTCTTTCTGTATTGATAGTAGTATTGAGCCATAGCTCAAGCTAAAGAATTGATGTTCTATCTAACAACCAAATATTTTTTATATTGCAATCATCTTGTTTGATAAGATCGAAATAAAATCGATCTTGGAAAGATCGATCGAAAGGAGAACTTGACCGATCCATTGACTAGAGCAATTGGATCTAAAAAGTTCAATGATCACAAATGGAAGATTGGTATTTGATACCGATCTGATTAGATTTAGTCCAAGTGAGAGTTGTTGAAAAATATGTCCTAAAATCCATCATCTAGGTTGTAGATGATTGTGCTCCATACAAGTATATAAATTATAAAATGATAAATGTTATCTAGTAGATTCATCATAAAGAATACATCTTTCAAAATAGAACTCATATGTTATGATGAAGTCCTTAGAACTACTACCAAAATGATAAAGGAGGATTTATTATGTGATTCTTAAATCATGCTCGTGATCAAATGATACAATTGTTACAAAGACAATAATTGTATCAAGTGTAGGTTGTTGTATGCCATATTAGTTGGTTGTCCTCTTAACCAAGAATGTGGTGACACGGGTATGGTATATGGATGATTTGTAGAAGTATATTTCACTGAGCGTGACCACTTCTAGAGCACTTTTCTGTCAAAGATTGCTCTGATGGGATATAGGTATATGTGTCCCTCAGACCTGAGGCTGCCTTGGTGACTTACAAGCAACTCACTGTACTTTGGTGCCGGACTATCCAAATTTTTAATTTGATGATGGAAGATTTTTGGGTACAGTCAAGTACTTGTGAAGTCTGAGTACGAGTCAAGGTGGGATTGACCACTCTAAGTAAAATTAGAGATGATGCATCACTATGTTTCAATTCAGCAAAACTTTAGCTAAAATAATCCTAATGAGGAGTCACAAGATTTTTAAGGTTGAGACACAAATATGGACCACTCTTCTAGGATTGATAGTTTAACTCAAAGTCGTCCTTGAGCATCGAGAGTCAATGGGATAAATTATATGGTAACTATATCCACATGAGTTCTAGAGTATTGCTGGGCATACATTCGGCCTATCTGGATGTCAGATCCCATTGCTAGATGGTTACATCGATTAGTACAGAAATTATTCTTGTACTATCAGCTTAAGTTCGAACCTATAGGGTCATACACATAGAAGTACATGTTTGATCGACGATTATGAATCGTTGAAAGATTTAATTATCAATTTGATGGATGATTAATTCTTTGCAAAGGTTGCAATAAATTATTTACTAATGGTTAGTAAATTAAAAAAATAATTAATTAACAATATGATTATTAGTTGACTTAATTTGATTGAGTAATGGAGATTAGATTAGATCTAATTGAATTGGATTCAATTAGATTGGTTTTGGATTGATTGGATGCATCTTTATTGAATAATAGGACTTATTCCAATTGATCTCAGAGATGCATGAATATAAAATTATTCTTATATAGGCTTGGATTGGATCTAACCCTATTGGATAATAGGCTTGATTGGATCAAGTCCTATTATCAAATAGCTTCCCTGATATCCATCAAGAATCAATCTCTAGATCAATGAAATTTTAATCTAACTAATTACAAATTCAATTGGAGCCTAATAATTGGGCTAAAATTCAATTAGTTAGTTTGTTATAACCAATTCCTAGTTAGTTAGGATTGGATCCAAGAATTAGTTAGAATTTGACCAAGATCTTGAATCCTATTTGGAATAGGACTCAACCCAACCAACCCATGTGTTATGAAAAAACTTCTCCATGCTCCATATGAGCCACACCCTCTTCTCTTTTCTTCCGTGAGAAAGGAGGCGCCCCTCCTTTGTTGTCACCCAAACAAAAAAAAAAAAAAGATAAGGGGGCGTCCAACCAAACTGCTCACACCTACCCTCTCTTCTTCTCTTCCTTCTTGAGATTTTGTTACTGATTTTTATGCATCAAAGAGAGGCATCTCTGCTGGTTTTATAACAGAAAATTGGAGAAGAAAAGTTCTTTTCAAAGAGAGAAAAATCAAAGAAGAAGAATGGTCTTCTTTCTCGTGCGCAGTCTTGAAGAAGGAGTTCTTCTTTCAAAATTTTTTTTAATTTTTTTTTTAAGAAAAAAATTAGATTAGATCTAATTTTTAATATGATGATTTAGAGAAAAAATACTAAAAAAATTTGGTTGGGTGTTTGGAGCTTCCTAGAGTTCTAGATCAAGAAAAAAAAGAGAGAAGAAGAGAAAAGAATGGTTCTTCTCTTAGATTTTTCTAGATTTTAAGATTTCATATGATTTTCAATATGAGAAATTAGATTAGATCTGATTTTTATCATAAAAATTAGAGAAGAAAAGTTCTTCTTAAGGGCATGAAAGGAAGAGAGAAAGATTCTCTCTTATGCATGAAAAATTGAGAAGAAAGAGTTCTTCTCTTGATCTTTATTGTAGAGATCAGATGCATGGATTTAGCAAGAAAAGGAGAGGGTCTCCTTATTCTTCATCTCCATCATATTTCTCTCAGATCCGTCAAAGGATGGTGTCTTCACGAGCTAGCACTCTCGGAGAGATCGATCAGCATGAGGGCTTCATGTGGATATCCATAGAGGTCGAACGTATGTGCGGCTGTCAAGCATCATGAAGAATCATCTACTATAAATTTTGGATGCGGTGATCTACTACCCATCCTCAGATATGAAGTTTTGAATTCAATTAATATTTAGATATGATGTAAATATAAATTAGATATGTTCTTTACTTGTTGAATTTTAGATTTCAGATTTATATATATGCATATTAGTTCATATCATAGATCCTGTATGGTGATTTTAGATTTGATCTATACATGCATTGTAGATTAAATTATTTAATCTGTGTATGTTTCACTATAAATTTTTGAAAATGCATGCACATCATCCACCACGCTTCCCTTCAATTGGTATCAGAGCCAGGTTAGTTATGACATGAACATATATGCATGTAGAGTTGAAATCTAGATTTAGCAATGCATGAGATGTATTATGATCTGATTTTAGATATGATCTCATATAAAATCAGATCTAATATAATTTAGATTAGATCTAAATTTTTGTATATATGATATGTGAATTAGATTAGATATTTTGAGTAGCAAAGTATTCGGATTGGGTAATCACCAGGCCATCGGGTTATAGGAGCAAGTAGAGTTACATGACCCTCTCTTCCCATTCAATGGGGTGCTCTTTATGGTGTGTAGGGGTGCCACTGTGAGGTCTCATGAAGAAAAAAGCGAAAGAAGAAAATTTATTTTTCTGCAAAATCTTAGATATTGAAACCCTATGATTTATTGTATGTGATACAAAGCATGAATTGTATGAAAAGTAAAATATCTAATCTACATGATTAAAATTATTTTAATCATAAAAATAAAATTTAAAATCATAAAGTATTTAAATATAATCTAAAGTTTGTTATGATTGATTTTATTTCAGTTTATGCAAAAATTTTCAAATATGAAACTATATGATACTTGTTGGTACATCAATTGAGCCGATTAGTTTTGAACTGAGTCGATCCAGTCCTCTGATTTAATCGGTTCATTATTGACTGATCCAACCCAGTTGACTCAGACCGAACAGTAATAGTTATTGTTCAAGATCAGTTAGTTGATCGAGTATCAGACTTAGTCAATGTACTGAAGTGAGCCAACTTAGCTCAGAGGTGAGCCGACCTAATTTTTAGATCAAAAAATTTTGCATAAAATTGATGTAATATTATTTTATAAAACTGAAATTATTTCAATTAATAATCTTAACCCATATTAATGCTATACTTAATTAAAAATTAAGAAATATATTTTAGATCTAGAATTATGATTAAAGATCTAATGACATTGCATAAAACATGGGACATGGGTTAACTCAAATTAGGTCCTTTTAATTGGGTTAGACCTAAGATTAGAATCAAAGACCTAATGAATTAAAACAGGTAATTGATCAAATCTGATCAATAGTTGATTTAGATTAGATCAAGAATACTCTAGATCAAACATAATAGTTGTAATTGATCGAGTCCATATCTTTGATTAAACTAAATAGACCTTGATTATGGCTCAAAGGTTGAGCCCAAGTCATTAGATTGACTAGATCGCTAGGTAACTCGAGTTGACCTATGCCATTAAGATTATCAGTATGACTGATTTAGGTGCCATGGATCGATTTATCACTAGTCCTTCTCATGATTTGGTAAAGTCAGTGGGAGGATTTACGATGTGCAGATTGGATTCACTAGTCACTAATCCTTTATATGACTTGATCAAGTTAGTGGAAGAATTTATGACTTATAGATCGACTAATGTCCTCTAAAATATATTAACCAAATTTTCTAAATTATTATGTCCATAAAATGAGCTAGTTATGGTGATAACTAGATCATAGCCTCCCATTAAGGTGTATGATAATGAGTCCAATATTTCAAATATGCATTGGAGATGCCACACACCTGGTGTCTATTACGTATTGCAATTATCATCTATTATATGACCATCTTATTGTACCTTCAGATTAATGCTCAGGTTGGTTGAGCCACACTCGGGCCTGGACATCCGTTTGTTGGATGTATTTGATGTTGTCATGTTAAGGGTTGGACCTAATCAGGATTTTTAGTGGAGGTGTTACACGCTTGCTGAAGGAATGCCTAAGATAAAATCTGATTGCTAGAAATTATTTGAAAAAATAATTGATTATGAACCTACCCATGGATGTACTAGGGTTGGCCGAGCCACACTCAGGCTCGAATGCAGTCTATGTGGATTCTAGTACCTGCTAAGAAATTAAAGTAATTCTTCAGATTAGAGGTAGAGGCTGCCAATTCGTATAAAATAGTGAAAGAATCTTTAACCTAAAGTCCAAATCTTTAGACTTAAAATAATTCATATACTAATAGATCAATTATTCTCTCTTCAGAAATGGTTAGAAAATTATCGCTTTCTTCACTGTTAGACAATGAAAATATTATCAAACCTAACTTTGATAGCTAGTATCAGAAATTGAGTATAGTTTTTAGGCAAATTGATCAAGAAGTCTCAGACTAACCTAAACAAACTTAAAAGAAAAATTAGTAAATGATTGCTGGTCAAGATAGTTATATATTAACTCCTTGAAGTTTCTCTATTGGTAATACTACTATCTGGGTATAAGATACCAATAGTGTAAGTCATGTTTGCAAATAGTTGCAAAAGACTTCAGGATAGTAGAAGATTTAAAAATGGTGAGAGACTCCTAAATGCAAGACATAGAAGTCTGTTCTAGTCTTAACGTTAGGAATCATCGAGGTTGTTCTCAATCATGAAGATGTCATTTAAGTGATTGTCACTATTATCCAAACTTATTGATGGTGTCAATAAGAATGATTATTGTGATATCATTGTGAATGATACTGCAATAATATGTAGATAATTAAAAATAATATAAACTCATTACCATAGTCTGTTAGTGTAAAGTACCCATCTAACTATCATCCTAGATTAGATAATATCACCGAAGCCTGCCTTTGGCATAGTTGACTTAGTCACCTTTTATTGAAAAGGATGAATGAGCCAGCAATGTTCTGAGTTTGGTACATATTGATGTATTTACACTCATGAATATTAGTGCCAAAAGAAGGCTTACTACTTCATTAAAATCTCTGACGACCTATCTTGACATGGGTGCATGTTGCTTATGAAACATAAATCTGAATCGATTGAAATATTCAAATAATTCCATAATTAGGTAGAAAAATAAATTGCAAAGAGTATTATAACTCATCAGTTAGACTAATGAAGTGAATACCTTTATAGTAAGTTTTTGACATGTCTTGAAGAGAATTGGATTCTCTCTCAATGGATCTCTCCTAAGACATCACTATTTTAAAAGGATATCTGAAAAGAGGTATTGAACTTTGTTAGACATAGTTTGGTCTACTGTGGAGTATGCTGGTCTGCCTGAGGTTATGTATTAGAGACTACTTGATATGTGCTCGAGAACGTTCTGAGCAAATCGGTCACCAAAACTTCATATGGGATATGAACTTGGATAATTCGATACTCTCTTACCTTAAGATTTGGGATATCGAACTTATGTGAAATGTTTATAAATCGATTAGCTTAGATTTTGATCTGATAAATATTATTTTAGAGATATTTTTTCTACCTTCCAGATGGGTATGAAATATTTATGAATCTTAAGGCATTCTTTTTAGAAAAGAAGTTCCTCAATGAAGAAACTAATGCTGTTAAGACCAAGCTTGGTAAAGCTTGATAGGTAGAGAAACTGACTCTGACACAAACCAACAGAACCGGAGTTGATTAGATCAAATCTAGAGCCTGATGTAAAGACATCCTTAAATAGATATAGTAGAGTACTGTATCAGCTGAACAGATATTTCGATTTCTAAATTTGGGATGGAGATTTGATCTCCTATACGGATGCAATATGGGGATCTAATCTTGAGAAGTGGCTTGGAGCCGTTAAATCTGAAATGAAGTCCATGAAGATCGATGATGTATGGATGTTCGTTGATTTACCTAAATGGGTGAGACTCATAAAGTGTAAGCGGATTTTAAAATGGATAAGGGGTGCAGATGGAAAGGTGGAGACCTATTAGTTCTGTCCGATTGTCAAAAAATTTCATCAAAATTATAGTGTTGACTATGATGAGAAGTTTTCCTTGTGGCAATCCTCAAGTCTATTCAGATTGAATCAAGCTTCTCAAAGTTGGAATATATATTTTAAATGTATGATTTCATTGAGAATGAAACAGAATTCTATATGTACAAATGGGTTAATAGTTCTATAAATTTATTCTTTGTATTATTTGGATGAAATTCTCTTAATCGAGAATGACATCCCTACATTACAGAAAATAAAAGTTTGATTGTCATCTCCATTCTCCATAAAGGTTTGGAAGGTTATTAGAACCATCCTTAAGTATTTGTGAAGTACTAAGGACCAATGGCTCATTTATGAAGAGTTTGACTTAAAACTTATGGAATATTGATTCCAGTTTCTAACCGGATCGGAATGATAAAGTTGTGTCAGGTTATATTTTTATCCTAAAAGGAGGAGCGACATGCTGAAAAGGTTCTATGCAATAGTCAATAGCCAATTTTATTTGCAATACGGAGTTCTTTACAGCATTTGATGCTAGTAAAGAAGTTATTTGATTATGGAAGTTCATCAGTGAGTATGGAGTGGCACCCTCCATGATGGTCCAATCTTTCTGTATTGACAGTAGTACTGGAGCCATAGCTCAAGTTAAAGAATTGATGTTCTATCTAACAATCAAATATTTTTTGTATTACAATCACCTTATTCGATAAGATCGAAATAATGTTGACCTTGGGAAGATCGATCGAAAGGAGAACTTGATCGATCCATTGACTAGAGCAATCAGATTTAAAAAGTTCGATGATCACAAGTGAAAGATAGGTATGTGATACCAATCTGATTGGCTTTAGTCCAAGTGAGAATTATTGAGAAATGTATTCTAAAGCCAATCATCTAGGTTGTAGATGATTGTCCATACAAATATATAAATTATAAAATGATAAATATTATCTGACAGATTCATATAAGGAATACATCTTTCAAAATAGAACTCATATGTTATGATGAAATCCTTAGAACTACTACCAAAATTATAAAGGAGGATTTGTCATGTGGCTCTTAAATCATGCTCGCGACCAAATGATACAATTGTTACAAGGATAATAATTGTATTAAGTGTAGGTTGTTGAATGCCATATTAGTTGGTTGTCCTCTTAATCAAGACATATGGTGACACGGGTATGACATATGGGTGATTTGTAGAAGTATATTTTACTGAGCGTGACCACTTTTGGAGCACTCCGCTATCAAGGGTTGCTTTGATGGGATATGGGTATATGTGTCCCTCGGACTTGAGGCTGCCTCGGTGACTTGCAAGCAACTCACTTCTGCTATTAAAGGTTGCTCTGATAGGATATGGGTATATATGTCCCTCGAATCTGAGACTACCTCGGTGACTTGCAAGCAACTCATTGTGCTTTGGTGTCAGACTATCCAAATTTTTAATTAGGTGATGGAAGGTTTTTGGGTACAATCAAGTACTTGTGAAGTCTGAGTGCGAGTCAAGATGGGATTGACTGCTCCAAGTAAAATTAAAGATGATGCATCACTGTGTTTCAATTCAGCAAAATTTTGGCCAAAGTAATCCTAGTGAGGAGTCACAGGATTTTTAAGGTTGAGAAACAAATATGGACTATTCTTCCTAAGTTCAGTTTAATCCAAAGTCATCCTTGAGCATCGAGAGTCAAAGGGATGAATTATACGATAACTATATCCACATGGATTCTAGAGTGTTGTTGGATATATATTCAGCTTATCCGGATGTTAGATCCCATTGCTAGATGGTTACATCGATTAGTACAGAAATTATTTTTGTGCTACCGGCTTAGATTTGAATCTATGAGATCACACACATAAAAGTACCTATCTGATCAAATGGCAGATCGATGATTATGAATCGTTGAAGGGTTTCATTATCAATTTGATTGATGATTAATCCTTTACAAAGATAGTAATAAATTAATTACTAATGGTTAGTAAATTAAAAAAATAATTTATTAACAATATGATTGTTAATTGGCTCAATTTGATTGAACAATAGAGATTAGATTAGATCTAATTGAATTGGATTTAATTAGATTGGTTTTGGATTGATTGGATGCATCCCTATTGATTAATAGGACTTGTTCTAATTGATCTCAGGGATGCATGAATATGAAATTATTCTTATATAGGCTTGAATTGGATCTAACCCTATTGGATAATAGGCTTGATTGGATCAAGCCCTATTATCAAATAGCTTCTCTGATATCCATCAAGAATCAATCCCTAGATCAATGGGATTTTAATCTAACTAATTACAAAATCAATTTGAGCCTAATAATTGGGCTATAATCCAATTAGTTAGTTTGTTATAACTAATTCCTAAGTTAGTTAGGATTAGATCCAAAAAGTAGTTAGAATTTGATCAAGATCTTGAATCCTATTTGGAATAGGACTCAACCCAACCAACCCATGTGATATGAAAAAATTCTCTACAAGATAAGGGTGCATCCAAGAGTTGGACGCCCCAAACTCCTCACGCCTACCCTCTCTTCTTCTCTTTCTTCTTGAGATTTTGTTACTAATTTTTACACATCAAAGCGAGGCTTCTCTATTGATTTTATAATAGAAAATTAGAGAAGAAAAGTTCTTCCCAAAGAGAGAAAGATCAAGGAAGAAGAAGGGTTTTCTTTCTTATGCACAGTATTGAAGAAGAAGGAGTTCTTCTTTCAGATTTTTTTTTATTTTTTTCTAAAATAAAAATTAGATTTGATTTGATTTTTAACATGAGAATTTAGAGAAAAAATATTAGAAAAATCTAGTTGGATGTTTGGGGCTTCCTAGAGTTCTAGATCAAGAAGAAAAAGGGAGAAGAAGAGAGAAGAATGGTTCTTCTCTTGGATCCCTCTTTTGGATTTTTCTAAATCTCAAAATTTCATATGATTTTTAGCATGAGAAATCAGATTAGATCTGATTTTCATCATAGAAAATCAGAGAAAAAAAGTTTTCTTAAGGGCGTGAAAGGAAGAGAGAAATATTCTCTCTTATGTGTGAGAAATTGAGAAGAAAAGGTTCTTCTTTTAATCTCTATTGTAGAGATCAGATGCATGGATCTAGAAAGAAAAAGAGAGGATCTCTTTATTCTTCATCTCCATCATGTTCTTCTTAGATCAGTCAAAAGATGGTGTCTTCGCGAGCTAGCATTCCCAGAGAGATCGATCAGCATGAAAATTTCATTTGGATATCCATAGAGGATGGATGCGTGTGCGGTTGTCAAGCATCATGAAGAACCATCTACCATGAATTTTGGATGTGGTGATCTACTATTCATGCTCAAATATGAAGTTTTGAATTCAATTAATATTTAGTTATGATCTAAATATAAATTAGATATGTCTTTACTTGCTGAATTTTAGATTTCAGATTTACATACATGCATATTAGTTTATGTCATAGATCCTACATGGTGATTTTAGATTTGATCTATGCATGTATTATAGATTAAATTATTTAATCTATATATATTTCACTGTAAATTTTTAAAAATACATGCACATCACCCACCATGCTTCCCTTCACTGGATGGCCTGATTTTGTCGGGCCCTCTGCTGTCTATTGTAGTACTCCTCACTGCTCCACTGATTATAGAGAGCCTCTATATGTCCCTCTACATCTAGTGATCCATGAAAGATTTACAGTCTGATAGTGACTTGAAACCAAAGAATTCAATGACAGACTGCTTGAGGTACTACAGCCCATCCTGAAACTGACGTGTGGCGACCTCCTCGAAGGTCCGATGATCGGCCTCCTCATCTTAAGGAGTTTCGAATCGATAGTATGGCTGCAAATAAAGAATGGCATGTATCAATAAATAGAATATAAATATATCATAAATTTAAAAATTAAATATCTTTAATTTATCAGAAACATCTGCCATGCAGTGTCACGAGCCCCCAATGGCTAATTGGAGAACTCATTCACTAGCTTTGGCATCTATCGTCGGATGATCTTGATAACCACATGAGACACCCCAGATTCTCTAAATATCTTATAAAATTGATTTTGAACAATAAATATTGATTCTAAATAATTAAAATTTTTTAAATATATTCTTCAAAGATCTAGTACTTACGTATGGTTTTGAATGTGCATTAGGTCTCTATCCTCTAGTTGAGTTGGAGGTACCATGAGCCAAGCGGATCCTCTACCATGGCACTCAGTCTGAGAGCTGACCGTTGCTTCGTGTGACTGTGGGGTCAATGGTAACCCCACATTATCTGATCTTGAGAGTAGCAAAAGATTATAAAGAATATTATATTAGATAATAAAAATAAAATAACCTAATAGAGAATTTTTATAGTGTTAGATTTTATCCCGTGGTATGGTTACCACAAAATCATATGAGCTGGCTATGTGAGAGCTCTCTCCTCTAAAGCTCTCTCCTTGGCTAGCATGGCTCTATCCTCTAGGAGTAGTCATCCTGTAATCTCTAAAAATAAAAATAAATAGATTCATGGATTAATTATATACATATGGCAAACAATGTAATAATTGAAACAATGCAAGGCATGTATGAAAAATAAATAAAATAAGTACACCATAAAGACCAAAATGGTTCAATTTGCCCTTGGGTCAACTCCAATTATTCAGGAGTCGACTCCATCGACTCTAGGGTCGACTCCTGCTTTATGCTAGTCTTCTCCAGCATACCAGAGTTGACTTCTTTATCCTTGAGGTCAACTCCTTCCTTCTTGTGGTTGACTAATCTTCCTCTTTAGATGTTTGGTATCCTTCGTATTCTTCTTCCAATTCCTCCTCTTCTTTCACTTCTTCTTCTTCTTCACTTTTTTGGATATGATTGTCTTTTAAAACAAACTCAATATGATCTACTTCTTCATGTTGGTCATCATGCAGGAGAATTTCTGGAGCATCCAACTCTGTATCTATTAAAGGCTGATGAACTCCTAATATTTTATTCTCTTAAAAGTATTCTGATAAATGGGGCTCTTCTTCTTCTTCGAGCTCATAATGAACAATTCCAGACTTAAATTTACATACAGCCCACCAAGCCTTTCTCTATTGCCATATCCCTTGCAAGGGCAACGAGCCCATCCTTGATATAAGAGTACCATATTCTCAAAAGCATAATCACAGAAGTACTCTACATCCTCCTTATATTCAGTAGAAATCACTCCATCGACTACTCGACAGTCTATCCAACTATGATCCATAGCATACTACCTAAGGATTCTGTATATACGAATACAGGATAATTGCTAAATAATTTTTTGATCATTTCAAATAGTTTATATAATAATTGTACCCTATCATCAACTAATAAGCATAGAAGGTCATATCCCATCTAGAAATTATATTAATTCTATAGATCAAGTACAATAATCAAATGATATATAAGTGGGGTCGAAAAAAATTTTAGTAGTATCTCTCCTTAGTTCTCTCCTATATGGTGTAAGATGTGTGAGGAGAATAAAAGAAAAATACTATCCAAAATTTTTCTTGAACCCTCACCATACTGTTTGATTACTGTAATGATCTATAAATTAATTATATTTTTTAAATTATCCATATTGGACAATCAATTGATCAATATACATAACTCTCTCATCTGTACAAAAATATATAAATGTATAGATATTGTAGAATATGTATATTAATCAAATGATGGGCCTATGATTCTATACAGTGCAATATGTTTAAAATTTTTAAATTAGGAGGTTCTAAAGTATCGAGCAGCATTGCAAATGGGGAGGGTCGAGACGCATATCTCGTGCATGTAGACTTGGGGTGCTCCAAACGACTAGATTGTGTTAGCACACCAGCATGGCATCCATGCAAATCCTATCTTAGAGGTTCCAAAGTATCAAGCAGTATTATAAATAGGGCTGGAAATGGATTGGACTAGATTGGACCACATCCCTTCCTAAGTCTGATCTAAAAATTTTTTTCAAACTTCGGACCAGACCTAGGTCCTAAAATCTTTTAAAATATGAGGTCCAAGCCTGGCCCAAACCCAATCACACCGACCCATATCATTTGTGATGGGTCAGAAGCTAGCTCATCAGCACCACCCCCCAGATCTTATCGATTACCCTCGAGGGATAAATGTTCCCCATCGAAAGCACATTGGCCATTGGAGAACTCATTGAGCTGCTCTCCCCACCACCAAGTAGATAAGAGGCCCAGAGCTAGTCTGATGATGGCCCGACCTCAAACCCCTACTGTCGAAGGCAGTGGGGCTACTCTCATCAGAGAACTCTTCAGAGTGATTTCACCTTCCAAGAGAATGATCGGATGCAAGGAATTTCATACGGCAGTGCGCTCATTCGTATCTTATCGATGATCGAGAATGTATTTTTTGTGCATAAATTACATCAAATATTATAAATTTAAATAAATATGATAAATCTAAATTTAAATATTAAAAATTTAATGAGGAGGGAATGGCGTGTGGTGATGGCTCTATCGCCATTGCCATCACTAATACTCACCAGGCGGCATAGAAAAGAAGAAGATGTGGTATAGGATTGTGGCACGGCATTCCAGCGGCACAGCGGGGGAAGAAGGGGAGAGGCAGGGGATAGCGGATTCGATGAGGGGAAGGCTGATTCAGCATGGGGATGCCCAATCCGATGCGGGGATGATGGTGGGGGGAGAAGGGGAGGCCAAGGCATTGGGATGATGGCTCCAGTGTGCTTTCAGCTGTTTCTGGGGAATAGGGGGGAGGCGGGGAAGAAGTGGGAGGGTGCGGGCTCAAGGATGACTTCAAGGAGGGGACGGTGGCACAGGGGCTTGGGCATAGGGATGGGACCTCCAGTACTAATGCAGAGGGGGAAGAACGGGGACCAAAGGTGGGGGATTAAGGGGGTGAGGGTGGAAAATGAAACTGAGCTATCGAAGGTGGGAGATTTTTAGGACAAACTATCAATAATGGCTAGCTTGCATCTTCAAAACCATCGTTAATACTAATTATTTAAAATTAAATTTATAAAGATGGTACTTGTTGGATGTATGCCCTAGAAGTCAATCTTGACTGACATATTTTATATTTTTAGGATATAATTTTGTACTTATTGGACAGTTATATTATCATTTATGTTTATGTATCCATGAATCATTCAAGAAATTAACAAGATGATGATATATATTCTCAAAGAATTGAGAATTTGAGATGTGTCATTGATGATTAATTCCTAAATTACTCTTGATCATAGGATCATCATGAGGATGGTGATTGAATCAGATAGACCACTGCACGGATCACTTTCTTCAGACAGATGGATCTCGAGTCTGCAGTGTAGAGATACTGGAATGAGAGTGCAAGTGGTTGTTAGAGAACAACTAGCACTGAGCGTGACCAACACGAGAAGTCATATGGATGTTTGCTCACTCGTTAGTGACTTTTTTGATGCTGCAGTTGTATGACTGGTCTTTTGATCTGAGATGACATTACTACTCGTAGTGAGACTGTTAGAATTTGACTGACACATCAACATGGATCTCAAGGAGCTCTTGTAGTGGATGTTGACGACAGTTGTTCCACTGTAGGAGTGGGATGTGCATCAAGATGGGATCTATCGACTCTAGCAAAAGGGAGTAGTCCTGTGAAATTTAAGAGGCTGAGTCCTTAAGTCTATGACCATAGCAGTATGATTGATGAAAAAAAAAATTCATAGAATCACATATGGACTCGAGCTGATTGAATCTATCATATGATCGGTGATGAGGTTTGATGATTCATCCATGACCTATCATCTAGTTGAGACTCACGATAGAAAGACTGTATCATGCGTTAACTGTACTTAGAGGTTTATATTTTATTCTGTTGGATTATCGCTACATACTGCTAGGTGTCACTGGTAGATTGTGAGACTCACAAGGATCATCTTGATGATCAGTGATCCTTGTTGGGCTGAGTTGGAATTGTTCCAATCCATTGAAAAAAGTTTCAATGATATTGTAATAAAGATCATAATATATCTCACTATCAAACAGAATAGAACCAATGGGGTCACACACAAAAGAGGCTTTTGACTGATCAGATGATTGAATTATGATTATGAATTGTAACAAAATTTGATTATCAATTTGATTGATAATTGATCTAATACGAATATTGCATTATATATAACTTACTAAAGAGTTAGTGAGTTGTAGGAGGATTAATTAGCAATAAGATTATTAATTAGCTCAATTTGATTAAACAATGGGGCTTGTATCAAGTTCAATTTGATTGGATTTAATTTGACTCATTTTGGATTTGATTTGATCAACTCTATAGGGTTATTGGATAACCCCAAAAAGAATGGATGATTAGCCCCAGTTGAATTAGGATTTGAATTTGATCTAATTTCTAGTTAGACTAGAATATATGTATTTCTAATTGGACTAAAAATCTTCATTTTCATACTACATCAAATTCTAATGGAATTAGGATTAAAATTGAGTTTGACTCAAGCACCAAGAAAGAGTCCAATTAGACTAGAACTCCTCCTCCAATTAGAAGACATCCAATCTAAATTAATTGAGCTCTAAATTAGATTTAAATTTTTATCTATTTAAGTCTAATTAAGTCCTAATATGATTAAGATTTATTGGTATTTTATTGGGATTAAAACAGCCATCTAATGATAGAGTCCCATGAATCTTAAACTCTTCCCTATCAATGCGCCAAAGGGGTCCATGCCAACTTGATTTTGTGTCCCACCTTGAACCACTTTTAACGTCACTTCTCCTCCCCTATTTAGCATGTAAGAAAGAAGGATATTTTCCTTGATTTATCATGTAAAAATTGGGTTGAGAACTGATTGTATATGGGCGGCACAAAGAGGATAGAGTCCAAGGCTCTTTGGACTCTATCTTCTATTCAAATTGAAACTCTTTTATACCTATAAAATACCACAACCTTGGGACGGCAAAGAGGAGACTTCTATCAGATTATGACACCCAAAAGAGAGGTCTTGTGCAAGGAGAAAAATAAAAAAAAAGGAGGGCGGTGAAGAGGTCTTGGCGTGAGGTAAGGTATGAGTTCCTATATCTCTTCTTTCTTACACAACCAATTGTTGGTTGTTTTGGATATCCTCTTCTATCCCTCTTATCCATGTTTAGACATAGATGTCTCCTCCTCCCTTTATCCAAAAGTTAAATAAAATTATTACATCTCTATTGTAGAGATTTGATGCATAAATTTTAGAAAGAAAAGAGAAGAAAGAATTCTTCTTATGATCTCTAGCGTAGAAACAAAGATCCTCCTACATCTTCTTATTCTCTAAGAGTGTCTTAGGAGAAAAGATAATATTTTAACCATCAAGATGTGATCTCTGCAAGAGAGCTAGCACCCCGATGAGATCAAAAGGCTTCTGATCAGATTAGAGTCTCGTATGGATATCCGTAAAGGCCGGATACTAGTGCGGTTATAAGAGACCTTCGAAAGATATCTATGATCATCTGTTCACATTGAAGATTGATCCATGTTCAGGTATATTTCATATTTAATTTTTTTATTTAATTTTTTTATCTAAATCTTATCTCACATATGATGATTCTGGTTATGGTTTGAAGATATGATCTTATGCATGCTTAGATTAAATTAGATTTAATCTAAAAAAATTTAAAATTCTGCTGCATATTTTTTTTATAAAATATTCATGCATGAAACTATAAAAATCCAACATTGGTATTAAAGCCATATCATATGCATGAGATTAAGATTTAGATTTGAAATTTGTAGAGAAAAATTTTGGATCTGTAAGGTTTTGATGTTGTTCTGACATAAGATTTCCCTGGCATAACTTGTTATGCTGTATGATTATTCTATGATGATGTTAAAATTTTTAATTAGATTAGATTTTAGATCTAATTTTTTTAGTACATATGTGATATATGTTTTGTTATTTAGATATGAAAAGAGTTTCGAGATCTGTTTTGATTCATATATATGATATATGAAAGTATGTTTAGGGCTGAAATTTATTTCTATGATCTGAACTTATTTATGTATGTGATACATAGTTATACGCATGATCTAAAATTATTTTGAGATTAAAATTTACTCTTCATGCAAAGAATTTAGATCTAAAAATTTTGATTTAAGATCTGAAATTAGTGTTTACGCATGAGAGATTGGTCATGGATAGATCAAATTAGGTCATGTAATTTGATTACATCAAAAAGTTTCTGATTTGATCATATTGGGTCTAAATCGATTTAGCAGTTGATCAAATCGAGTTAAGTATTGATTAGGATGAGGTCAATAGAGCCTAAGATCATACAATTATTATTGATCAAATCAATTGACACCCATATATAAAATCGATTAATCTAAGGACCTAATTCGGTGCTGTGGCTCGAGTCTAATTCACCTAAGCTAACATATTCAGATCAATTATCTAATTGGTGTCTAAGATAAGTAAATGAAAGATGATTATTTAATTAGTTCTGTTTGCTTATCTGGCCAAATTATTGATGTCTAAGGAAAGCAACAGGGGGACCCTAACCAATCTTCACTTATCTGGTCAATTTGAAAGATTGAGTCTCAAATATGGTTACATGATGGTTTGATTTAGCCCATGCCAATTACATCAGTCATGTGATGACTGATTAGATGAGATCTAAATCAAAATCTCTCCATAAAATATTAAGTCCAAGGTCTTCCATCGTTGTAAATGTGCGAGCGTGCTACCAGCATTGATTATTCTCGACTGGTTACAATGGTTCAGTTACATCGAGAACACGCAACCACTCAATTAGCAAAAAATTGCTGCAGGGTGAAGATGGGGTTGGGCCCAATAATTGTTAGGTGAGGGACCCAATGATGGCTTTGCACCTGCTTGTAAACGATGGGTCTGGCTTAACTAAAGAGTGTGGGCAATAACTGTTAGGTGAGCCCATATGACTTAGAGACCAAGTGGCTGCAACATGCTTAGAGAATTATCTGGATAAAGAGTTGTCCATGCATCGATATTTATTCATGTTACCAATAATTATTAGGTGAGGTGCACGGCATCGGTGGGACCGCAGCACCCACTTGAAACTCAGTTATCGCATCAGAATTTTTGTTTCTTCACCCAAAGGGTGTGGGAGCTCTGATAAAATATTGAGAATCTCTTTTTGTATCTAAAAGTTTCTAGTGCAAATCATAATAATAAGTATAAATATTCAATTAGAATCTTTACTCTCTGCTGTTCATTGTGTCAGCTTCGAACCCTCTAGCTTAAATCCTAGATATCAACCGATTAACCGAAATCGAGTATATAGACTAGCTCACAAACTTAAGAATTATTCTTAATTTTAAAAAATTAAGCTATATTCTCTACCATGTTATTCTAATGTTAATAACGTATCCAACCCATAATCAACAAGCTATACTTGATGAGTGGATGGACAATGACAATTAAGATAGGTGCTATACATGAGCACATGTTGATTGCCTATGACATGTTGATTGATCAACAAGTGTTGTGAGATGATCAAAGTCACACAGTGCATGTGATGTGTGATGGATAGTAAATCTATGATCGTTATTTGAGAATAATTAAGGACATTAAGGAGCTTAAAAGGTTCGATATGATCATGCATAAAAAAATTGCTTATAGATTTGATCCTGCGATTCCTGATTAGTTTATATGGATAGTTTGTGGTAAACTACTATATAAAAGACCATCATGGCACCTTATCTGAATTGATCAAAGTGTTGATAACAAAGAAATCTTGAAAGAGTTTAGAGGTAAATACCTGGAGAGCCTAAAGAAATAAAGACGCACCTAGAGTAGGTATGTCAAAATTGCTCAATATTATCCTTATGATTTTTTTCTCTCCCAGTTGAGTTATAGACTCAAGTGTAGAGTCGATGGAAAGGTAGAGGGCGGAGGAAGTAACCCTTGAATTGGCTAGAGGGCAACAGTTGCTGCTACAGTCATGGATATCTGTCCTTGATCATCGTTTGAATTTAGTTCTTAGAGATGGTCTCTATCATTTGCATGGTGATGCATATGTGAACTTAATTGAGCAAGCAGTGATTGCTATTAGATCTGAGAGATCAAGAACTGAGATAACATTTAAAGTATATGTGGAACCTATAGCTAGATCGTATTGGAGAAGAAATGATTAACAAACTGAAGAAATATGGGCTTGGGCTCATTGAATGTTAAGTCAAATCTAGTTTATGTATCATCTCTTTGAGGAAATATGGTCAAGCTACTCTTGTAGGACAAGAGAAAAAGAATCACTGAGATACTTATCCTGGTACACATTTGATGTGTGTAGCCCATGTGATGTGCTAACCAAAGAGTTGTCTCTACTTTGTATATGAGATACAAAATCTAAAATTTTTTAAAGGTTCAAAAAATTCAGATGTAAGTAGAGAAATAAATCAAAAAAAAAAAATTAAAGGTAGTTCGATCAGATCGAAAATGCAATACCAATGAAAGAAATTTATCAGTTATCTCATAAAATAACATAATTTCATATTGGACTACTCTTAGTACATCTCAGCTCAACGAGATAAGAAGAGTTAAGGGACTATATGAGATATAGTCTGATCCATAATGGACTTTACTGATTTATATTTATTTAGAGATATGATTTATTTCTATAAAATTAGGTTCTCTCTAAATCTGTTCTTATCACACCATATGAGATATAGCATATGATGAGAACTGAATCTTGATTATTTTGAGATTTAAGGATGTCCAGCCTGTGTCTAGCACAGCAGGTGGATATATTAGAGAATAGGTCTATAAAGATCATTCTAAAAGAGTTTGAGATACTACTTTCTGAAAGAATCATAATGTGATTGTGACCCGACATGCTATCTTCTTGAAAAATTATTTAACCAAGATAAAGCAGTAGAAGAAAAGTTAAGCTCAAAGAGAGTGTCTTTGAAGAGCAACGAGCCTTGAAACTTTAAGAACCTATTCATTATAAGCCAGTAGACATATATTCCTCCTCCACCTCATACACAAAGTAGGATCTCCAATCCTCTCGAAAGGTACTCGGGTATGCTTGACAGAGGATATAGAGAAAGTCGTTTCTCATAAGAGATGGAAGCATAGAGATGATTTCAGAACCTACAACGAGGTGATGTGAGACATCGACTCCAAGAAAAGAATGTGAAATAGCTTTCCTGAGAAGAGATCTTTTGAAGATTTCTGTATGGAATAGCCTATGAATTTTACTTCTTTTGATAGGAGATCACAAAGTTTATAATAATTTTGAAGTTGGAACAAATCATTTTGATGATATAATCAAATTATTTGATCAGATATGAAAAATTATGGGTTTCAAAAAGATCAGTGAGAGTGTCCAAAACTGACATCGATGAAAATTTGGTTGAATATAGATTTCTCCATAAAAGAAATAAAGCAAGCATCATAAAGATCTATAGAGATAGATCCAATTGGATGCTTGTATTTTCACAGATAAAGTACAAAGATTGGATGCTGAAAGAGTTCAGCATAAAAATCTTAGAGAGGGGTCTGCTACCCTCTCGGACATAAATATGTATCATAAAATGTACTTGAACTGATATAAATAATACCGTGATTGTCACAAGTAGATATCAGTTATATCCAGGCTAAGAATGTCGGATTGCTGTGAAAATGACCTTAAGCTCTTAAGAAGAACTAAGGACATGTTCTTAATTTGGAGAAGGATCAAAGCTAGAAGTAGAAGGATATACCAATTCAGATTTTATGTCTGATGTTGATGGTAGAATGTCTACATCATGGGGTGTGTTCCTATTTGATATTTTGAAAAAAATTTAAATAATCAATCGATGGAAGCTGAGTACACTGTAGATGTGTAGGATGCATTCTGATTTTAATGTTAGTTGTAAAGTTGGTTATCATGCCATCAGATATCATGACACTATACTGCAAAGATAAAGGCATCATAGCCCTTGCTAAGGAGCCTAGGTCTCACCAGATATCTAAGCATATAGAACAACAGAACATGCGACTACCTCGAATAGAAATATATAGAGGTGCAGAGAGCAAACTCCATATACGATGTGGTTGACCCACTGGTAAGTCACTTAGCTAGCATGAGACTAAAGCCTATCTTATGAAGACGGGGCTTGGTACATGGCAGATTGGCCTTAGTGCAAGTGAGAGATTATTGGATGTATGTCCTAGAAGCTAATCTTGACTGACACATTTTATATTTTTAGGATATAATTTAATACTTATTGGGTAGTTATATCACCATTCATGTTTATGTGTCCATGAATCATCCAAGGAATTAATAAGATGATGACATATATTCTCAAAGAGTTAAGAATTTGAGATATGTGTCATTGATGATTAATTCCTAAATTATTCTTGATCATAGAATCATTATGGAGATGGTGTTTGAACCGGATAGACCTGTGCATGGATCGCTTCCTTCAGGTAGATGGGTCTCGAGTCTGCAGTGTAGAGACACTGGAGCGAGAGTATAGGTGGTTGATAGAGAACAACTAGCACTGAGTGTGACCAACACAAGAAGTCACATGGATGTCTGCTCACTCGTTAGTGACTTTTTTGATGCTGCAGTTGTATGACTGATCTTTTGATCTGAGATGACACTACTGCTCGCAGTGAGGCTGGTAGAGTTTGACTGATGCATCAACATGGATCTCAAGGAGCCCTTGTAGTAGATGTTGACGATAGTTGGTCTACTGTAGGAGTGGGGTGTATATCAAGATGGATCTATTGACCCTAGCTGAAGGGAGTAGTCATATGGGATTCAGGAGGCTGAGTCTTTAAGTTTGTGGCCATAGCAGTGTGATTGATAAAAAAATTTTTATAGAATCACATATGGACTCGAGTTGATTGAATCTATCATATGATCAATATTGAGATTTGATGATTCATCTATAACCTACCATCTGGTTGGGACTCATAATGGAAAGATTGTATTATATGTTAATTGTACTTAAAGATTCATATTTTATTTTACTAGGTTGCCACTACATACTGCTAGGTGTCACTGGTGGATTGTGAGACTCACAAGGATCATTTTGATGATCAATGATCTTTGATGGGCTGAGTTGGAATTGTTCCAATCCATTGAAAAGAGTTTCAATGATATTGTGATAGAGATCATAATATATCTCACTACTAGACAGAATAGAATAAATGGAGTCACACATAAAAGAGACTTTTGACTGATCAGATGGTTGAATTACGATTATGAATCGTAACAGGATTTGATTATCAATTTAATTAATAATTGATCTAATACAAATTTTGTATTATATATAACCTACTAAGAGTTAGTGAGTTATAGGAGGATTAATTAGCAATAGAATTGCTAATTGGCTTAATTTGATTGAGCAATGGAGTTTGTATCAAGTCCAATTTGATTGGATTTAATTTGACTCATTTTGGGTTTGATTTGATCAACTCTATAGGGTTATTGGATAACCCCAAAAAGATTGGATGATTAGCCCCAGTTGAATTAAGATTTGGGTTTGATCCAATTCTTAATTAGACTAGAATATATGTATTCCTAATTGGACTAAAAATCTTCATTTTCATGCTGCACCAAATTCTAATGGGATTATGATTAAAATTGAGTTTGACTCAAGCACCAAGAAAGAGTCCAATTGGACTAAGACTCCTCCTCCAATTAGGAGACATCCAATCTAAATTAATTGAGCTCCAAATTAGATTTAAATTTTCATCTATTTGAGTCTAATTAAGTCCTAATATTATTAGGATTTATTGGTATTTTATTGGGATTAAAACAGCCATCTAATGATAGAGTCCCATGAATCTTAAACTCTTCCCTATCCATGCGCCAAAGGGGTCCACGCCAACCTGATTTTGTGTCCCACCTTGAACCACTTTTAACATCACTTCTCCTCCCCTATTTAGCATGTAAGAAAGAAGGATATTCTCTTGATTTATCGTGTAAAAATTGGGTTGAGATCTGATTGTATATGGGCGGCATAATGAGGATAGAGTCCAAGGCTCTTTGGACTCTATCTCCTATTCAAATTGATACTCTTTTATACCTATAAAATACCACAACCTTGGAATGGCTAAGAGGAGATTTCTATCAGATTATGACACCCAAAAGAGAGGTCTTGTGGATGGAGAAAAACAAGAAAAAAGGAGGGCGGTGAAGAGGTCTTGGCATGAGGTAAGGTATGAGTTCCCATATCTCTTCTTTCTTACACAACCAATTGTTGGTTGTTTTGGACATCCTCCTCTATCCCTCTTATCCATATTTAGACATAGATGTCTCCTCCTCTCTTTATCCAAAAGTTAAACAAAATTATTATATCTCTATCGTAGAGATTTGATGCATGAATTTTAAGAAGAAAAGAGAAGAAAAGATTCTTCTCATGATCTCTAGCATAGAGATCAAGATCCTCCTATATCTTCTTGTTCTCTATGAGTAACTTAGGAGAAAAAAAAAATTTTCAACCATCAAGATGCGATCTCTGTAAGGGAGCTAGAACCCCTGTGAGATCAAAAAGCTTCTGATCAGATCAGAGTCTCATGTGGATACCCGTAGAGGTCGGATGCTTGTGCGGCTACAAGAGACCTTCGAAAGACATCTATGATCATCTGTTCGCATTGAAGATTGATCCATATCCAGGTATATTTTATATTTATTTTTTTTATTTGATTTTTATCTGAATCTTATCTCACATATGATGATTCTGGTTATGGTTTGAAGATATGATCTTATGCATGCTTAGATTAAATTAGATTTAATCTAAAAAATTTTAAAATTTTATTGCATATTTTTTTTATAAAATATTCATGCATGAAACTATAAAAATCCAACATTGGTATTAGAGCCATATCATATACATGAGATTAAGATTTAGATTTAAAATCTGCAGAGAAAAATTTTGGATCTAAAAGGTTTTAATGTTGTTCTGACATAAGGTTACCCTGACATAACTTGTTATACTGTATGATTGTCCTATAATGATGTTAAAATTTTTAATTAGATTAGATTTTAGATCTAATTTTTTCAGCATATATGTGATATATGTTTTGTTATTTAGATCTGAAAAGAGTTTTGAGGTCTATTTTGATTCATATATATGATATATGAAAGTATGTTTAGGGCTAAAATTTGTTTCTATGATCTGAACTTGTTTATGTATGTGATACATAGTTATATGCATGATCTGAAATTATTTTAAGATCAAAATTTACTCTTCATGCTAAGAATTTAGATCTAAAAATTTTGATTTAAGATTTGAAATTAGTGTTTATGCATGAGGGATTGGTCATGGGTAGAACAAATGAGGTCATGTAATTTAATTACATCAAAAAATTTCTGATTTGATCATATTGGGTCTAAATCAATTTAGGAGTTGATCAAACTGAGTCAAGTATTGATTAGGATGAGGTGAATAGAGCCTAAGATCATACATTATTGTTGATCAAATCGATTGACACCCATATGTAGAATCGATTAATCTAAGGATCTAATTCGGCTCTTTGGCTCGAGTCTGATTCACCTAAGCTAACTTATTCGGATCAATTGTCTAATTGGTGTCTAAGATAAGTAATTGAAAGATGATTATTTAATTAATTTTGTTCGCTTACCTGGTCAAATTATTGGTATATAAGGAAAGCAACGGGAGGACCCCCACCAATCTCCACTTACCTAGCTAATTTGGAAGATTGAGTCTCAAATATGGTTGCATGATGGTTTGATTTAGCCCATGCTAATTACATCAGTCATGTGATGACTGATTAGATGAGATCTAAACCACAATCTCTCCATAAAATATGAAGTCCAAGGTCTTCCATCGTTGTAGATGTGCGAGCGTGCTACCGGCATTGATTGTTCTCGACTGGTTATAGTGGTTCAGTTGCATTGGAAACATGCAACCACTCTATTAGCAAAAAGTTACTGTGGGGTGAAGATGGGGTTGGGTCCAATAATTGTTATGTGAGGGACCCAATAATGGCTTTGCACCTGCTTGTGAACGGTGGGTCTGGCTTAACTAAAGAGTGTGGGCAATAACTGTTAGATGAGCCCATATGACTTAGAGACTAAGTGGCTGCAACATGCTTGGAGAAGTATCTGGATAAAGAATTATCCACGCATCAATGTTTATTCGTATTACCAATAACTGTTAGGTGAGGTGCACGGCATCAGTGGGACCGCAGCACCCATTTGAAACCCAATTATTGCGTCAGTATTTTTGTTTCTCTACCTGAAGAGTGTGGAAGATTTGATAAAATATTGAGAGTCTCTTTTTGCATCTAAAAGTCTCTAGTGCAAATCATAATAATAAGTATAAATATTTAATTAGAATCTTTGCTCTCTGCTATTCATTGTGTCAGCTTTCAATCCTCTAGCTTAAATCCTAGATATCAACCAATTAACCAAAATCGAGTATATAGACTGGCTCACAAACTTAAAAATTACTCTTAATTTTAAAAAATTAAGCTATGTTCTCTACTAGGTTATTCTAATGTTAATAACTTGTACAACCCATAGTCAACAAGCTATACTTGATGAGTGGATGGACAATGATAATTAAGATAGGTGCTATGCATGAGCACATGTTGATTGCCTATAACATGTTGATTCATTTACAAATGTTGTGAGATGATCAGAGTCACACAGCACATGTGATGTGTGATGGGTAGTAAATCTATGATCGTTATTTGATAATGATCAAGGATATTAAGGAGCTTAAAAGGTTTGATATGATCATGCACAAAGAATTGCTTATAGATTTGATCCTGCGATCCCTGATTAGTTTATATGGATAGTTTGTGGTAAGCTACCATATAAAAGATCATTATGGCACCTTATCTGAATTGATCAAAGTGTTGATAAGAAAAAATCTTGAAAGAGTTTAGAGGTAAATACCTGAAGAGCCTAAAGAAATAAAGACGCACCTAGAGTAGGTATGTCAAAATTGCTCAATGTTATCCTTACGATTTTTTCTTCTCCCAGTTGAGTTATAGACTCTAGTGTAGAATTGATGGAAAGGTAGAGGGTGGAGGAAGTAACCCTTAAATTGGCTATAGAGCAACATTTGCTACTGCAGTCATGGGTATCTGTCCTTTGCAATCATCATTTGAATTTAATTCTTAGAGACGGTCTCTATCATTTGCATGGTGATGTATATGTAAACTTAATTGAGCAAGTAGTGATTGCTATTGGATCTGAGAGATCAAGAATTGAGATAAAATTTAAAGTATATGTGGAACCTATAGCTAGATCGTATTAGAGAAGAAATGATTAACAAACTGGAGAAATATGGACTTGGGCTCATTGATTGTTGAGTCAAATCTAGTTTATGTATCATCTCTTTATGAAAATATGACCAAGCTACTTTTGTGGGATAAGAGAAAAAGGACCATTGAGATACTTATCCTTATACATATTTGATGTGTGTAGCCCATGTGATGTGCTAACCAAGGAGTTGTCTCTACTTTGTATATGAGATACAAAATCTAAAATTTTTGAAAGGTTCAAAGAATTCAGATGTAAGTAGAGAAATAAATTAAAAAAAAAATCTAAAGGTACTTCGATCAGATCGAAGATGCAATACCAATGAAAAAAATTTATCGATTATCTTATAAAATAACATAATTTCATATTGGACTACTCTTAGTACATCTCAGCTCAACGAGATAAGAAGAGTTAAGGGACTGTATGAGATATGGTATGGTTCATAATGAACTTCACTGATTTATATTTCTTTAGGGACATACTTTATTTCTATAAAATTAGGTTCTCTCTAAACTTGTTCTTACCACACCATATGAGATATGGCATATGGTGAGAACTGAATCTTGATTATTTTGAGATTCAAGGATATCCAGCCTGTGTCTAGCACAATAGGTGGATATGTTAAAGAATAGGTCTATAAAGATCATTCTAAAAGAGTTTGGGATACTACTTTCTGAAAGGATCACAATGTGATTGTGACCCGACATGCTATCTTCTTGAAAAATTATTTAATCAAGATAAAGCAGTGAAAGAAAAGTTAAGCTTAAAGAGAGTGTCTTCGAAGAGTAGTGAGCCTTGGAACTTTAAGAACCTATTCATTATAAGCTAGTAGACATATATTCCTCCTCCACCTCGTACACATAGTAGGATCTCCAATCCTCTCAAAAGGTACTCGGGTATGCTTGACAGAGGATATAGAGAAAGTCATTTCTCATGGGAGATGGGAGCATAGAGATGATTCCAAAACCTACAACGAGGCGATGTAAGACATTGACTCCAAGAAAGGAATGTGAAATACCTTTCCTGAGAAGAGATCTTTTGAAGATTTCTGTATGGAATAGCCTATAGATTTTACTTTTTATGATAGGAGATCACAAAGTCTATAATAATCTTGAAGTTGAAACAAGTCATTTTGATGATATGATCAAATTGTTTGATCAGATATGAGAAATTATGGGTTTCAAAAGGGTCAGTGGGAGTGTCCAAAACTGACATCGATAAAAATTTGGTTGAATATGGGTTTCTCCATAAAAGACATAAAGCAAGCATCCTAAAGATCTATAGAGATAGATGCAATTGGATGCTTGTATTTTCACAGATAAAGTACAGAGATTGGATGCTGAAAGGGTTCAGCATAGAAATCTTAGAGTGGGGTCTGCTACTCTCTCAGACATAAATATGTGCCATGAAATATACTTGAACTGATATAAATAATACCATGATTGTCACAAGTAGATATCAGTTTTATCCAGACTAAGAGCACCGGATTGCTGTGAAAATGACCTTAAGCTCTTAAGAAGAACTAAGGACATGTTCTTAATTTGGAGAAAGATCAAAGCTAGATGTGGAAGGATACATCAATTTAGATTTTATGTCTGATGTAGATGGTAGAATGTCTACATCATGGGGTGTGTTCCTATTTGATATTTTGGAAAGATTTCAAATAATCGATCGATAAAAGTTGAGTACACTGTAGATGTGTAGGATGCATTCTAATTTTAATGTTAGTTATAAAATTGGTTATCATGCCATCAGATACGGTGACACTATACTGCAAAGACAAAGATATCATAGCCCTTACTAAGGAGCCTAGGTCTCACCAGATATCTAAGCATATAGAATAGCAGAACACGCGACTACCTCGAGTAGAAATACATAGAGGTGCAGAGAGCAAACTCCACATGCAATGTAGTTGACCCACTGGTAAGTCACTTAGCTAGCCTGAGACTAAAGCCTATTTTGTGAAGACGGAGCTTGGTACATGGCAGATTGGCCTTAGTGCAAGTGGGAGATTGTTGGATGTATGCCCTAGAAGTCAATCTTGGCTGACATATTTCATATTTTTAAGATATAATTTTATACTTATTGGGCAGTTATATTACTATTCATATTTATGTGTCCATGAATCATCCAAGGAATTAATAAGATGATGACACATATTCTCAAAGAGTTGAGAATTTGAGACATGTGTCATTGATGATTAATTCTTAAATTGCTTCTGGTCACAGGATCATCATGGGGATGGTGTTTGAACTGGATAGACTAGTACATGGATCGCTTCCTCATGTAGATGGATCTCAAGTCTGTAGTATAGAGATACTGGAGCGAGAGTGCAGGTGGTTGTTAGAGAACAACTAGCACTGAGCATGACCAACATGAGAAGTCACATGGATATCTGCTCACTCGTTAGTGACTTTTTCGATGCTCTAGTTGTATAATAGGTCTTTTGACTTGAGGTGACACTACTGCTTGCAGTGGGCTGCTGGAGTTTGATGGACATATTAATATGGGTCTCAAGGAGCCCTTGTAGTGGTGTTGGCGATAGTTGGTTCACTGTAGGAGTGGGGTGTGTATCAAGATGGATCTATTGACCCTTGCTGAAGAAAGTAGTTCTATGAGATTCTAGAGGCTGAGTCTTTAAGTCTGTGGCCATAGCAGTGTGATTGATGAAAAAAAATTTTCATAGAATCACATATAGACTTGAGCTGATTGAATCTATCATATGACCGATGTTGAGGTTTGACGATTCATCCATGACCTGCCATCTGATTGGGACTCACGATAGAGGGACTGTATCATGTGTTAACTGCACCTAAAGGTTCATATTTTATTCTACTAGATTGCCACTACATACTGCTAGGTGTCACTGGTGGATTGTGAGACTCACAATAATCATGTTGATGATCAATAATCCTTGGTGGGCTGAGTTAGAATTGTTCTAGTCCATTAAAAAGAGTTTCAATGATATTGTGATAGAGATCATAATATATCTCACTATCAGACAGAATAGAACCTATGGGGTCAAACACAAAATAGACTTTTGACTGATCAGATGGTTGAATTATAATTATGAATCATAACAGGATTTGATTATCAATTTGATTGATAATTGATCTATTGCAAATATCGCATTATATATAACTTACTAGAGAGTTAGAGAGTTATAAAAGGATTAATTAGTAATAAAATTATTAATTGACTTAATTTGATTGAGTATTGGGGCTTGTATCAAGTTTAATTTGATTGGATTTAATTTGACTCATTTTGAATTTGATTTGATCAACCCTATAGGGTTATAGGATAATCCCAAAAGGATTAGATGATTAGCCCCAGTTGAATTAGGATTTGAGTTTGACCTAAGTTCTAATTAGACTAGGATATACGTATTTCTAATTGGACTAGAAATCTTTATTTTTATGCTGCACCAAATTCTAATGGGATTAGGATTAAAATTGAGTTTGACTTAAGCACCAAGAAAGAGTCCAATTGGACTAGAACTCCTCCAATTAGGAGACATCCAATCTAAATTAATTGAACTTCAAATTAGATTTAAATTTTTATCTATTTGAGTCTAATTAAGTCCTAATATGATTAGGATTTATTGATGTTTTATTAGGATTAAAACAACCATCTAATGATAGAGTCCCATGAATCTTAAACTCTTCCCTATCCATGCGCCAAAGGGATCCATGCCAACCTAATTTTGTGTCCCACCTTGAACCACTTTTAACGCCACTTCTCCTCCCTTATTTAGCATGTAGAAAAGAAGGATATTTCCCTTGATTTACCATGTAAAAATTAGGTTGAGATCTGATTGTATATGGGTGGCACAAAGAGGATAGAGTCCAAGACTCTTTGGACTCTATCTCCTATTCAAATTGAAACTCTTTTATACCCCTAAAATACCACAACCTTGGGATGGCTAAGAGGAGATTTCTATCAGATTATGATGCCCAAAAGAGAGATCTTGTGCATGGAGAAAAACAAAAAAAAAGAGGGGTAGTGAAGAGGTCTTGGCGTAAGGTAAGGTATGAGTTCCCATATCACTTCTTTCTTACACAACCAATTGTTGGTTGTTTTGGACATCCTCTTCTATCCCTCTTGTCCATGTTTAGACATGGATGTCTCCTCCTTTTGTACAAAAGTTAGATAAAATTATTACATCTTTATTGTAGAGATTTGGTGCATGAATTTTAGGAAGAAAAGAGAAGAAAGGGTTCTTCTCATGATCTCTAGCGTAGAGATCAAGATCCTCCTACATCTTCTTGTTCTCTAAGAGTGTCTTAGGAGAAAAGAAGATTTTTCAACCATCAAGATGCAATCTCTGTAAGGGAACTAGTACCCCGGTGAGATCAAAAGACTTCTGATCAGATCAGAGTCTCGTGTGGATATCCGTAGAGGCCGGATGCTTGTGCGGCTACAAGAGACCTTCGGAAGACATCCATGATCATCGTTCACATTGAAGATTGATCCATATCTAGGTATATTTTATATTTATTTTTTTTATTTAATTTTTGTATCTGAATCTTATCTCACATATGATGATTCTGGTTATGGTTTGAAGATATGATCTTATGCATGTTTAGATTAAATTAGATTTAATCTGAAAAATTTTAAAATTTTACTGCATATTTTTTTTATAAAATATGCATGCATGAAACAATAAAAATCCAACAGTATTGCCATTGCTAATATCCAAATAAGCCATCGTTAATAAGTCGTCAGCCTTTTAGCGATGGGATTATTTTCTGTCGTAACACGTGATTAGTAAATATTGCTATTAGCGATGGCTTGTTTGCCGTCACTAAAAGCCATTGCTAATACACTATTTTCTTATAGTATTTGATTTAGGTCCAATCATGGGCCTCGATCTCGACAGTTTTTTTGAGTTAGTCATTGAGAGATCAATTTAGACTAAATCAAAGTGGGTCTTGGCCAGTTCTCTCTTTTTCTTTTTTCTTTCTCTCTCTTCCTCTCTCTCTTTCTTTCTTCCTTCTCTCTTTTTCTTTCTGTATTTCTTTTCTTTTCTTTTCTCTTCCTCTCTCTCTTTCTTTCTTTTATTTTTTTCTTTCTCCCCCTCTCTCTTTTGCTCTCGGTGAACCATGGGTTCCACCAAGAATTCCTAAGAGGGATTGAGGGGAGGAGGGGATGGGATCGATAGTGGTGGCAGCACAGTGATGATCTGGCTAGAGTTCTAGTGGTGGAAAATCAGTAGTAATAGCACCCAAAACAAAGGAGTTAACAAGGATTAGGGAGGAAGGGGATTTTCAGGCGATGGTGACTTGATTGCAGCATCCGATAGCTGTCAAAGGTGAGGAAGAAGGGAGAGGGAGAGGTTTCAGTGCTAGATTAGCCAAGAGGTGATGAGTTTAAGAAGAAGATGGTTGGAAGGGGATAACCTCGATTCATCCAAATAATTAATCCAAATGCCTTCGATCATCCCTCACCAGCATATGACACCTATCCAGTCGCCCTTGTAGCTATATCTTCTCCCATGGTCGAGGATCAGGTAGGGGATTAGGTTCTTATATTTTGATCAATTATTTTTAAAAAATTATAGAAGTTGACAAACATTATTGACTGCACTCCAAATCAGGTTTAATTGGATCTATTCTTACATTCTTCCCTCTTTAAATAAAATTCTCAAAATTTAAAAAATCTAGTGTTAGATGTATGCCCTAGAAGTCAATCTGACTAACACATTTATTCTTTTTAAGATATAATTTTATTCTTGATATTATTATTTAATAATAAAATTAGATAATTTAATTTTATTTATGTAGTATATGTATCCATAAATCGTCTAACAAATAAATAAGATGATGATACATATTTTCAAGAGTTGAGAATTTGAGGTATGTGTCATTGATGATTAATTCTTAAATTACTCTCAATCGATGGGTCATCATGAGGACACTGATTGATCTTGTAAGATTGGTGTATCGATCACTTCACTTTGAATAGATGAGTCTCGAGTCTACAATATAGGGACACTGGAATGAAAGTACAGATAGTTGTTAAAGAATAAAGATATCAAGCATGACTAACATGAGAAGTCACTTAGATGTCTACTCACTCATCAGTGACTTTCTCGATGTTGTAGTGGTATAGTGGTATAACTAGTTCTTTGACCTATGGTTCCTCGATTATTTATAATGAGGTTATTGTAGTTTGACTATATATGCACTTAGTCCCTAGCCATTCGGATTTTTGCTATACAGATTAGCTATAGTAGGTTTGTTGTAAGAGTAGGATTGCACTTAGATAGGATCAATCAATCTTGATAGATGAGAAATAGTCCTATGTGATTTATGAGACTGAGTTTTGAAGACCATGATCATGATAGTGTGAATAATGAAAATTTTTTTTTATAAGATTTCATAATATAAACTCGAGTCAAATAAATCTTATATATGATAGATGATGGAATTTGATGAGTTTTTCATAATCTTCATCTTATCGGGACTCAGATAGAAAAACTGTATCATATGATAACTACACCTAAGATATTCATTTCTTCTATTCACTGGATTGCCACTATATACTGCTAGACGTCATTAGTGGATTATGAGATCAATAAAAATTATTTTGATGGTCAATAATTCTCATTTATTGAGTTGTAATTGTTTCAATTTATTAAAAATTTTTTTAATAATATTAGTGATGGAGATCATAATATATCTCATTATCAGATAGAAAAGAATCTACAGGATCACACACAAAAGAGATCCTGAATGATCGGATAGTTAAATTATGATTTCGAATCATAGTAGAATTTGATTATCAATGTGATTAATGATTAGATTGATTTGTAAAGAGAAGACTTCTTAAGAGTTAGTGAGATAAAGGAAGACTTATTTATAATTATTGCTATATTATTTGATTTGATCAAATAATTAAGGTTGAGTCCTGATTAAATTAAATTAGAATTTAACTTGATTGGACTTAATTTGAGTTTGAGTCAGATTGAGTTTCATAGGTCTAAAAAGTTTAGACTCAATAAGTACTTGACTTATTAGAAAACCTAATCTAGGTTGGATTTGGACCAAATCCTTGACCAAGTGGTTGACTTGGTCCAAGGGAGATCATGCCCAAGATGTCCATGCCAAAAGAAATAAATCATCGTGGAGTTTGTTTCTTTTCTTGCGGTGATAAAGAAAGGTGCCCAAGAGTCCTTTTGGTCTTCGACTCTATCTCACGCCCATATCACTTGGTCCTAACCCTAGAAGGGTTTTAGAGATAAGGTTTAATGTGGGATCAGGTTGAGTGCCTCCTTTTTGTGCGTGGAGATGAGTGGCACAAGAAAGGTTGTGGCATGAATACATCCAAGAATTCAAGCACCCTAGCACTCTATCCTAAGAAACTCTAAAGTGTTTAGGCATGGGATTTAAATAGAAGAAAAAAAAAAGATCAGCACCTCCTTTAGAAGAAAATAAGATAGAGATTGGCATGGGGTGTGATAGGGAGAATGCACGCTAAAATAAAAGAAAAAGAAAAGGGTGGCATACAAAAGAGGTGACTCCTACTTTTCTTCTTTGCACGCAACATCCAAGGAGTTGGATACCCAAGATCTTCACACCCTCTCTCCCTCTCCCTCTTCCATACATCCAAGAGTTGGACTTTCCGATCTTCCTCCTCCTCTTGATCTTTGATGATCTCTTGAGAAGAGAAAAAGATCAGAAAAAAAATTTAGCATCCAAGGAGCAATCTCTGCAAGAAAGCTAGCATGCTGGTGAGATTAAGATCTTCTGATTAGATTAGCCTCGTGTGAATACCGATAGAGGTTGGATGCATATGTGGCTTCAGAGAAATCTTCAAGACATCCACGGATCATCAAATCATGGTAAAGATATACCCGTACAAGATGAAGATCATATCTTCCTCTTTTATAATTTTAGATCTGAATCTTATCATTTATATGAAGATCCTGTTAGATGTTTTAATAGATGAGATCTTATGCATGCCTCTCTGATTAAAAGTATTTTAATTTGTGTTATTTCTACTGCATTTTTGTTTTAAAATCAGCATGCATGAAAAATGTCAGCTTTTCTAACAGTGGTATTAGAGCCACCTTCATTTGTATGAGATTAGGATTTAGACCTGAAATCTAAATTTATTGTTCTTAGATCTGAATTTTTTGATTGCTTTTCAACATCATTCTGATATAAAGTTGTCTTGACATAACGGTGGGATATGTTATGCTGAAAAAGTTATCTTAGAATGATGATTGAAAATCATTTGATGATATGATTAATCAAAAATTTTTGGATCTGATTTTTCTTCTATACATGAGATGTTGTTGCTATTAGATCTAAATTTTATGATTACTTTTGACATCATTTTGACATAAGATTGTCCTAGTATAGCGTTAACCCATTATGTTGCAAATGTTGTCCTAGAATAATTTTGAAAATTTTTTATTGTATATATTAATCTAAAATTTTTAGATCTGATTTTATTTTTTCATATATGATATGTATGATGTGATGTTTTTAGATCTAAAATTTTATTTCAAGACCTAAATTTACTTTTAATGATTCATGCATTAGATCTGAAATTATCTAGAACTAGAATTTTTATATTTATGCATAAAGGGTTAGTCACGGGTGGACAAATTAGGTCTGCAATGTGATTACAACTAGAATTTTCAATTAGTACTTAATGGACTCAAATCAAGAAGGACAGTTGATCATGATGGGTCAAGGAGTTGATTACAATCAGATCAAAGATGCTCGAGATCAAATCAATAGTTATAGATGATCAAATCGATTAACATCTATATGTTTTAAATTGATTAACCCAAAGATCCGATTGCAGCTCAGTGGCTCAAGCCTAAATCACTAAAATTAATCAAATTTGAAATTGATTAATCAATTGGTATACAAGATAAGCCATAGTGCGATGATTACCTAATTAGGATCGTTGCAATTCCAACGAAGAGCCTCCCATCAATCTTCACTTTTCTAGCCAATTTGGTTGATTAGTGTTGAATTGGGTGCTTGGTGATTGGTGCTCTACCCATACCATTAAGATTAGTTGTTTATATGAGATGTAGATAATTAATTAGATGAGATCTAAATTAAATCTTCTCACACATATTAAGTCTAGTGATCTTCCACCATTGTAGATGTGCAGGCGTCTTATTAGTGTTGATTGTTTTCGACTGATTACAGTAGTTCAGCTGCATCGAAAAGACATAATCACTCTATTAACATAAGATGCTATGAAATAAAGATGAGATTGGACCCAATAACTGTTAGGTGAGAGACTCAATAATGACTTTATCTATGTGTTGAATGATGGATCTAACTTAACTAAGAAATGAGATCAATAACAGTCAGGTGAAGCCTACATAACTTAGAGACTAGTTATCGCTGCAACATATTTAAGAAGTATTAGATAAAAATTATCCACTCATTAGTTTACATGTCACTAATAACTGTCAGATGAGGTGCACATAGATTGGTGGAACCACAGTACCCACTTGAAACCTAGTTGTGAAGGGGTTCCATTTCTCTATCCGAGGAGTGTAAATGATTCGAGAAAATAGTGGAAAGAATGTTTGTTTTAAAAGATCCTAAGTAAATTAAAAGTCAAATATAAAAGTCTGATTAGAATCTTCTTCTCTCTACTAGAAAATGTTTGCTTTCAACCCTTTAGTTCACATACTTGAAACCAATTGTCTAACTGAACGAATTATGAAGACTGGCTTAGGAATCTAAAATAGTTTTAAGTTATGAAAAGTTAAGATTAGTTATGTACTCGATCAAGATATCCCTATGTTATGAAACTATCTAATGATTAACTAAAGGACAATCTGTCCATGATCATTATTTGACAATAATTAAAGATTTGGAGGAGCTTGAGAAGCTCGACATGATCATGCATAAGAAATTATCAATAAATTTGATCTTGCAATCCCTTACTAGTTCATTTGAGCAGTTTATAGTAAACTACCATATGAATAAGATTGATTGCACCTTGGCTAAGCTATTGAACATGTTGGTGACTATTAAAGGGACCTTGAAGAATTCAAGAGGCACGGTTCTCACTGTAGAGCAGATTTATACTTCTAAAAGAGTTTACTTAGAAGAAGAAGAAGTCCATGTAGAAATAGAAGTTCGAGAGCAAACCAAAGGATGAAGCTCCTAAGAAGGCTACTGACAAGAAAAAATGTTTCCTCTGCAATGTTGATGGCCACTAAAAGGAACTATCCTATATATCTAGAGAGCCTAAAGAAAAGAAAAGAGGACACACCTTAAGAAGATATGTCTGATCTACTCATTATTGAAAGTAACCTTATGATTTTTTTTTACTTCTAGTTGGGTTATAAATTTTGATTCTAGTATTCATTTGAGTACTTCAATGTAGGATCTAAGAGAAAGTAGAAAACTGAGGGAAGGTGAAAGCAACCTTTCAGGTTGGCAACAGGATAAGAGTTGCTGCTATGGCAATGGGCACCTATTCTCTATGATTACCATCTAGATTTAGTTTGATACTTAAGAGACTGTTATAATGTATTTATTGCTAGCAAAAATTTTGATTTCTTTTATATCATTAGCATTGGATGATAAAACTACTATGTGATTTATTTTAGAAATAAATTGATTGCATGTGGTTTTATGATTGATAAGTCTCTATCACTTTTATATGGATGTATGTATGAACATATTTGTTGCTCCTAGATTGATTTTGATGATTACAAAACAGATTGAAGGGATACAAACAATTGAAAAAGTCCTTGTGCTCTTCAAGGGCAAAATTGTAATTTCACTAAAATCCTGATTTGATAGTACCATTTGGTAGAACAAATGATTTGAAATCTATTGATGAAAATTTCATTGTGTTTGGACTTATATTTTTGAAGTTATGAAGGTTTGAAGTGCATGAGTCGACTCATGAGTCAACTCATGGCACTATGAGCTGAATGGCACGCAAAAAATTCCCATGGCACGCTGGATTTTTGGCTTGGCACGACCTGTGAGTCGACTCATGAGTCGACCCACAAGGCATGAGTCGACTCATGAGTCGACCTCTGCTGATTTGGGCCAAAAAATCCAGAAATCCAAGTTTCTGATCTTTGCAACAGAAGTCGACTCATGAGTCGACTCCTGATGCATCAGTCGACTCATGAGTCGACCCCTGCGACGGGAAATGTCAGCAACGGCTATTTTTTTGCCCGTTTTAATTGCCTTTTATGCTTCCTAAAAGTCCTCTAACGGCTCTTTATCTGCCTAAATTATTTTCTCTTGCTACTAATGCCATAAAATGCTTAAAATGGTGAAAGGAAATTGCAGATTAAATAGCAGATCAAATTGCAAAGAAAAAGTGTGAAAATCGGGAGATCAAACGTGAGATCAAAAGAGAAGAAAGGATCCTAAATCTGAGATCAACGAAATATTCAAGAAGAAGAGAGAGGATCCACAATATTCAAGAGAGTTTGTGAAAAAGAAAAGCAAGAGCATTCAAAGAGAGAATCTTTCAAGTCGATTGTTTTCAACCTTGATCTAGAGATCGTTCAAAGCTTTCAAGAGATCTTCAATCAACAATCAACCTCTTCTCAAGCGTTCAACCGTTCATTCATCTTGAGAAAATCTGAAGAAGGGGTTCTTCATTTGAGTAAAGCTTTTATTGTTATATTTGCTCATTTAAGGAGCTGTTATTGTATTCATCTGTGCTCTAAATATTCTTACTCTTTGTGAGTTTTTGCTCTTGTTTTTGGAGGATTTCCAAAACAAGGAAAGGTTGATCCGAACCTGAAATCGGAGTGTTTTGGGTTTGCTTGTACCCGGGAAACAAGTGTTCTAGCTTGGGATAGCTAGGGTTGGAGTTTCCGACGTCTTGTATTCTAGCTTGGGATAGCTAGTGTCGGAGTTTCCGACGTTTTGTATTCGGGTTGAATACAAAGGATAGTGGATTAAAATTCCTAAGTGGGATCTTGGGGAGTGGACGTAGGTGCAAGGTTAGCACCGAACCACTATAAATCCTTGTGTTTGTGGTGTGCTTTATCGCTTTATCTTATTTCTTTATTATATCCTTGCAATACTGCTTTAGTTAATTAATATTGATTTAAAGCCATTGTTTTGTTCTTCATAAGTTATCTGTTGGGCTTAAAATTTTTAGAAACCCAATTCACCCCCCCTCTTGGGTTGCATAGCTGGGCAACAAGTGGTATCAGAGCCAGTGCTCTAGTCCTTCTTTGATCTAACAATCAAAGAGCCAAAAGATCTATGGCAACCCATGTTGGAACTTCTCTGGCCGAGGGGCAATCAACAAACCGACCTCCACTTTTCAATGGGTCTAATTACACCTATTGGAAAGCTCGGATAAAGATTTTCATACAAGCACTCGACTATGATATGTGGAGTATCATAGTGAATGGTCCTCACACACCCACCAAGATTATAGATGGTGAGGAGTCAACCAAATCCGAGAAAGAATGGGATGAGGTTGACAAGAAATTGGCACAATTAAATGCCAAAGCTATGAATGTTCTTTATTGTGCACTAGATGCTAGTGAATTTAATCGCATTTCTACTTGTGCATCTGCTAAAGAAATATGGAATAGGTTAGAAGTCACCCATGAGGGAACAAATCAAGTAAAAGAGTCTAAAATAAACATGCTTGTACATAAATATGAATTGTTCAAAATAGAGCATGATGAGTCCATAACTGCTATGTTTACTCGTTTTACTGATATAATCAATGGTTTAAAGAGTCTTGGCAAATCTTATACTAACAGTGAACTTGTAAGGAAGATTCTCAGGTCACTGCCAAGAACTTGGGAAGCCAAGGTGACTGCCATCCAAGAAGCAAAGGACTTGAACACTCTACCTCTAGAAGAGCTTCTTGGATCCTTGATGACTCATGAACTTAGCATGATGCAACATCAAGAGGATGAAATCAAAAAGAAAAGAACCATTGCCCTCAAATCCATAACTTCACCTGATTATGAAACAGATGACTCTGAAATGAAGATCAGGATGAGGAGATGGCTCTCATCACCCGAAAATTCAAGAAGTTTCTAAGAAAAAGGAAACAGGGGATGAGAAAAAAATTTACAAAAGGGATCAAAGCATAGAAAAGGAGAAAGATCAAACCCCTATATGCTACGAGTGCAAGAAGCCAGGACATTTCAGATCCGAATGTCCTCAATTGAAGAAAGGTCCAAAGAAATTCAAAAAGAAGGCAATGATGGCGACCTGGAGTGCAAGTGATGACTCAAGCTCCGACGAGGAAACCTCAACCGAACAAGCCAATCTGTGCCTGATGGCACATGAAAATGAGGTAACTTCGAATCCACTAGTGAATTTACTTTTGAAGAATTGCATGAAGCTTCTATGATTCAATTGATGATTAAAGAAACTAGGGAAGAAAAAAAGAGCTGAAATTGGAAAATCAGTCCTTAGTGAAACAAGCTGAAATTCTTTCAATTGAAAATTCACATTGATTCAAGAAAATCAAAACTTTAAGGATGAAATTAACAGGCTGAAATCTATAGTAGATAAGTTCACCTTAAGTTCAAACAAGCTAAATATGATCCTTGATAATCAGAAAGCTATATATGATAAGGCTGGACTTGGTTATAAACCCCTGAAGAAACAAAAATTTTTGAAGGATATTTATGCAAATTATTCAAGCAAAAAGCCTACAAATATTACTTGTTTTAAATGTGGAAGAATAGGACATAAATCATACACATGTCTTATTAACAAATATGCAAACACAAAGAAAATATGGGTTCCAAAAGGAACCATTCTGACTAACCTGAAAGGACCAAGAAAGCTTGGGTACCTAAGACAGAAACTTGATCTGTGCTTGCAGGTGTGTCTAGCATCCCAAGAAGGAAACAGAAATGGTATCTTGACAGCGGATGCTCGAGACACATGACTGGTGATGAATCACAATTCATCATGCTTGATGCTAAGGATGGAGGGATGGTCACCTTTGGAGATAATGGCAAAGGAAAGATCATCGGGATAGGTAACATTGGTATCACTCCCTCCAAATACATTGAAAATGTTTTACTAGTTAAAGGTTTAAAGCATAACTTACTTAGCATTAGTCAATTCTGTGATAAAGGGTATAAAGTAG
>NC_026001.2:70367633-70386286 GCF_000442705.2 Elaeis guineensis | reverse complement strand
GTTTTCTTCTCGTGGTGCAGGGATTCAAATTCAAATGGTGGTTTGATCTTAATTGAACCAACCTAATCAAAATAGGTTAAGCACAATTAGACTAAATTAAATCCAACTTAATTAGATTTAATTAAGCTCAATAAAATCTTAATTAAATTAAGAATTGACTAAGCCCAACCCCTGATCAAATCAGGGATCAAACTATCTCGATGATTAAGTCAACTCTTAACCTAATCGGGTCAAACCCAACTGAATCCAATTCAATTGGACTTGATCCAAAAATAATTACTCAATCAAATTGAGTTAATTAGTGATCAAATCACTAATAAAATCTTTCATAAATATTGAGTCCAAATCCGATGGGCAATCAGGTATCAAAGTCCATCAATATGAAATCTTGATCGAAGAGTCTCAAACTAGTGGGACTCTTGACCCCGGTACCCAAAATGTGTGGAACTTGTGATCAGAGAATCCTGATTCTCGATCATAGAGTCTCAGACACGTAGGTCTCATAGTCTATGAATATTAGAATTTTTCATCAGCCATCAGATCAGATACGAACCTCTAATGTGTGTAACCCCGCAGGTTCGAACCTAAGCCGGTAGCACAGGAACCAATTTCTGTACTAATCGAAGTGACCATCTAACAATGATACCCGACGATCGGATAGGTCGAATAGTCACAATCGCAACACTCAGAACCTACATGAATATGGTTACTATATAATTCATCCCTTTTGACCCCTATGTTTAGGATGACTCAGGGTTAAACTGTCAACCCTGATTAGATCATCCGAGTTGTGCTCAACTCAATCAGTCCTGTGACTCCTCACTAGAACTACCCTGACCAAGATTTTGCTAAATTGAAACACAACTGTACACAGCTCCTGAACTGGAGTGGTCAATCCCATCTTGACACACGTATCGACAAGTCAAGTACTTGACTACACCCAGCAGCCTTCCGTTACTGAATTAAAAATTTAGGTAGTCTAGTGCCTAAGTGCAGTGAGTTGCTTGCAAGTCACCATGGCGATCTCAGGTCGGAGGGACATTTATACCCATATCCCATCGGAGCAAATCTTGACAGCAGAGATAACTCCGGAGTCGGTCACGTTCAGTGCAGATGTACTCTTACATCTCACCTGTATGCCATACCAGTGTCTCCACACTCCTTGGTTAAGAAGACAACCAACCTATATGGCACACAATGACCTATGCTCGATAAATATTGTTGTCTTTGGGTAACAACGTATCATTTGATTGTGAACAGATTTAAGGACTAAACGACAAATCCTCCTTTGTCGAGTCTAAATAGTCCTAAGAATTTCACCACAACATAGGAGTTCATTAGAAGATGATAATTTGTGATAAAAAATACCAAAATAATTTTTATTTATTTATGATTTATGTACTAATACAACAAAAAGTACAACTATCAACAGGCTGACGATTGACTTTGGGACACTATTTCCAACAACACATACACACATATATATATATATCTATATACATGTATATCTATCTATCTATCTATATCTATATATATATATATATATGTATATACACACTACAAGAAATTTAATTTTTTATGATGAAATTTTTTCATCGCTAAAGATAAAATTTTCATCACTAAAAGTATTAGCAACAAAAATTTTCATCGCTAAAAATTTATAGAGAAAGGCTCGTTGTAAAAGGTCTTGTCGATGAAAAAATTTTATTTCATCATCAAAAATAGTCAACCAGATGATGGAAGAGTTCGCAGTATTAGCGATAAAAAATTTTTATTGTAAGAGCTTAAAATTTTATCGCTAAAATTTTGATAAAAAATATTTTTATCATCAAAAATTAGTTCTTACTCATTTGAATTTATTATTATTTTTTTATTTTAAATTTTAATGATAAAAAATAGAATTTCATCACAAAAATTAGTGATAAAAAAAATTTTATCGCTTGTTGGTGCAAAAATCTGCTTGCGCCGGATCCCAGGGTCTATTTAAACCCGTCCTCCCCCCTTCAGGCGTCCTACTCCATTTCTGATTTTTTGCTGGTGTCTGTCTTCTCTTCGAGAGCCTGCTCTAGTGAACGTCTTCTTGAGCCGTAGGTGCCTCCCATTTCTCGCTCCCCAGGTCCCCAGAGCAATATAGGTTAGTGCCAACCTTCTTCTCACCGCCTAGGGGCTTCTCCTCTCTTCATTACTTTTGTGTCTTCTTCCGAGTTGGCCTTCGGCGTCTCGTTCCCCTTTCGGTCTGCCTTTTTAGGATCCTTTAGGTTCTCCCTCCGAAACTGCTCAAAATGTCTTCCGACTCTTCTGCTCCCGTCAGTTCTGAGAGTTCTTCTGCTTCGAACCCCCAGGTCCCTGTCTCTGTGGACGAACCTGCGTCCGGGGCAGGACCTCGCCCAGTTTTTGCACCGGGCGCCATTCCATGTTCGTCGACTCCGGATGAACTCCTTCTGATAAGGGCTCGGTACGGGGTTCCTCCAGAGTACGACCTGGAGCTACCTGGCCCCTCTGACCGGGCCAGCGCTCCTCCTCCTGATCGCTTTTATTTGTATCAGGAGGCATTTCGTGCCGGACTCCGGCTTTCGCTTCCTGTTTTCGTTGCCGCCTTCTTTCGCTTCTTAGACATTTCTCTCGCCTCCGTGGCCCCGAATTCCTTTAGGTTTTTGATAGGGTTTCTCTCTCTCTGCCACATAGCCGAGGTCCAGCCATCCCTCTCCTTGTTCAAGCATTTTTACACCTTCAAACGCCATCCTTCAGCGAAGGACTGGTGGTACTTCTCCCCCCAGTTTGGTAAGAAGGGGTTGCTGAAGGGTGCCCCTTCTTCGATTCACAACTGGAAGGGAAAATTTCTCTTCGTCTACTGCCCGACCCTGGAACTGGGCCTGCCCCTTGGGGGTCTCTGAGGGATTCCATCCGTCGGGCTCCCAGCCTGGGAGAGGACGACCTCCAGGCCGCCCAGAAGCTTCTAAGTTATCCCGCTCCTTCCCTTCCTAATCTTCTGAGGGAGCAGCTTCTTTTCAACATCGGCCTGAGCCCTCAGGATCTAGCAAGTATTTATCTTTCCTTTTCTTGCCTTCTTCTTCTCTTTATTTTTTCCTTCCCGCTCTTTTCTTCCTCTTTCTTTCTCTCTTCTTTTCTCTTCTCTCTTCTCTTTTTTTTTTTTTTTTTTGACTCTGGACTGATCGGTGCCGCTTCTTCTTTCTTTTTTTCTTTTCCCGTTATTTTTTTTTTTGTTTTTTTTTTTTAGCAATGGACGCCGAAGCCACGCGGATGCTCGCCAAGGCCATGAGAGCTCAGAAGAGGAAGGGTGCGACGGCCTCCGGATCGGCGAAGAGGGCCAGGGTGGAGGAGACGAGCTTGGCTGCGCCCATCCAGGCAACCTCGGCCATCGACATTCCTTCGGATGCCGAGCCAGCGGCCCCCCGGGCTTCCTCAAGGAGCCCGCCGACTGGGGCCCCCATTCCGGGGGCTCGCCCCACGGAGGCACCCGCCGTGGGGAGGAGGAGGAAATCGGTGGCTCGCAGGGCGAGTAGCCACCGAGCTACTGCAGACGAGTCCGTCTGCTCCGAGGGGGGATCAGAGAACCCCTTCAACGACAAGAACCTGATCAGGCGGCTACTTGATGGCTGCATTCTGTCCGATGTCGTGGAGAGGATCGACCGCGCCGATCCCGAGCAGCGGGCTTGGGATTCTTTGGGGTCCTTCCTTGAGGTAAGCGGATGTTTATTTGCATGGTCACTCGGCCTTTGTTGTAATTCTCTATCCGTCCTTGCAGATTGGGCACCAGCTCTTTGCCTATGTCGAGGCATTGAGCCGCATGAGAAGGGACCTCCTTCAGGCGGAGGAGCACTGCCAGGCTGAGGTTGCTCGCCTTCAAGCGAAGACAACCGAAGTAGCCGCCCTCCAGGAGGCCCTGGAGAGAGAGAGGCAAGCCCGGGAAGAGGAGAGACAAGCCCGAGAGGAGGAGAGACGAAGCTTGGAGGAGTCGGTGAGGAAGGCGGAGGCCGAGGTCGCTCATTTGGCCGAGCAAACTCCGGTTCTGGTCTCGGAGGCCAGGGCCCTTGCAGTGGAGGAGTTCAAGGCCTCCGCGGAGATGAGAGAACTGAACGTCCAGTTCGACCTGGAGGCGTTCACAAAGGGGTTCGAGCTCTGTCGAGATAAGGTGGCCAGCAGATACCCCGACCTCGATCTCGGCTTTCTGGAGGAGTCTGAAGATGAGGCCGGCCCTTCGTCCGCCGCTACCGCAGTCGCACCCCCCGCGCCGAGCTCTCCACCCCCTGCCCCTGAGGTCTGAGACCTCCGATCTTGTGTCTTTATTTTGTCGCCATATTTCCTTTCTGTTTGTCTTCAAAATTAATCAATAAAGTCGAATTTCTTGTTGTGGATGGCCTCTCCTTCCCCCTCCTCCTCCTTTTCTGCCTTTCTTCTTGTAATGAGTCGGTCTTTGACGTTTGCACCTTCCGATGGCAGTGCCCTGCTGAAGCACTCCCCTTGCCCCTGGGGGTCCCGCTGAAGTCAACTATCCAACGGCTGAAAAAGGAGGTCCTCCACCTATCGAAGAAGTTGAAGAAGTCGGAGGGCGAGCTCCGCAAGTCGAGAAAATGCTATTCCGAGGCCGCCGCTGAGGCCGCCCACTTTAGGAGTCTCCAAGTGAAGGCAATCATGGATTACAGCCGGAGGAAGGCGAACTTCACAAAGGAGCTCGAGGAATGTAAGAAGAGCGCCAGCGACCGAACTTGGGCTCAAGAAGCCAGGATCAGCGCCCTTAAGGTGGAGCTGTCAGCTGCGAAGAGGAGGATCAGCCAGCTGGAAGGGAACTCATCCCGGCTCCCAGCGCGGGTTGATGATGAGCAGAAATGGTCGCAGAAGGTCTCCGACCTCCAGAAGCAGCTTCAAGATGCTGAGGTGAGCCACGATGTGCAGCGGGCCAGCTGGCGCCGGCAAGTGGAAGAGTACAAAGGGAGATTCCGTCAGACGGCAGATGAGGTTGTTCGTCTCCAGAGGCAGTTGGTTACTAGGGCACAGCTTATTAACGCCCAAGATACCGAAGAGCTCCTAGCCCTGAGAGGCACTGTCGAAGGGATTTTCGTCTCCCTTGGGGAGAAGGCAGCCGAACTTCAACAAGTGAAAATCCAACTGACGCTCGAGCGGAAGGCCGTCGCGGATGCAGAGGCGGAGTCCGAAGTTCTGCGGAAGCGACATCGAGAAGCGGAGGCAGAGAGCCGACAACTTCATCAGGCACTCCAGGATATGCTGCGGAAGAAGGAAGAACTAGAAGAAGCAGTGGAGAACCTGAGACAGTCCTGGTTGAGAGATGGAGGTGATAACCCTAGGTCGGAGGGAGCAGGACCTCCTTAGAGCTCTTTTGTCTTCATGTAATTACCTTTTTTTTTTTTTTGTCATTTTGTCCTTCTTTCCCTGGCCGTCCTGGCCCTGTAGTACGCATATTGAAAATGGAAAAAAGAGCGCTTTGTGTTACCTTGTCCACGCATAACACGATATTGTCGTCTGTTGACCCTTTCTTGTCGTTTGGCTTGTTCGACGTAGATGTCGTCGTGGGGGGGGGCTCATCCCTTTCATCCGTCCTTGTTATGTGGCCGAGTTTCGCCACCATTATTAACCCTTGCTGCAGAAGTGGCAAATGGAGCTCGGCTTCCATAGGAGTCCGGGCGAAGTCTTCCTTGGCGGCAGAACCCGGCTCCCGTAGGAGTCCGGGTGAAGTCTTCTTTAGCGGCGGAACCCGGCTACCGTAGGAGTCCGGGTAAAGTCTTCCTTGGCGTAGGAACCCGGCTCCCGTAGGAGTCCGGGTGAAGTCTTCTTTGGCGGAAGAACCCGGCTCCCGTAGGAGTCCGGGTGAAGTCTTCCTTGGCGTAGGAACCTGGCTCCCGTAGGAGTCCGGGTGAAGTCTTCTTTGGTGGCAGAACCCAGCTCCCGTAGGAGCCCGGACCTTCCACTTTGCTCGAGCCAGTGCGAGGTTCTCTTCTCGTTACCAGCCTGGCTTGTGGGGGTGCGTTAGGGCGTTGTAAGGCCTCTCCCCCCTCCGATCTAAAAGAACCGGGCCTTCAACTTTGTTCATGTCAGGACGAGGTTCTCCTCCTGTTCCTGACAGGGCTGTGGGGGCACATTAGGGCGTTGCAAGGCCTCTCCCCCCATCCGATCTAAAAGAATCGGGCCTTTGACTTTGCTTAAGTTAGGGCGAGGTTCTCCTCCTGTCCCTAACAGGGCTGTGGGGGCACATTAGGGCGTTGTAAGGCCTCTCCCCCATCCGATCTAAAAGAACCGGGCCTTTGACTTTGCTCAAGTTAGGGCGAGGTTCTCCTCCTGTCCCTAACAGGACTGTGGGGGCACATTAGGGCGTTGTAAAGCCTCTCCCCCCATCCGGTCTAAAAGAACCGGGCCTTTGACTTTGCTCAAGTTAGGGCGAGGTTTTCCTCCTGTCCCTAACAGGGCTGTGGGGGCATATTAGGGCATTGTAAGGCCTCTCCCCCCATCCGGTCTAAAAGAACCGGGCCTTTAACTTTGCTCATGTCAGGACGAGATTCTCCTCCTGTTCCTGACATGGCCGTTGTTTTTGGAGGGGTCATATCCAGTCATAATACATCCACGTTAGGTAGGAGGGGCGCGTTAGCTAGAAAGAAAAGTAGATTCAAAACGAAATAGTAAATGATATATTTACAGTTCTCCCACTCCTCCTTGAGGCCCTCCGGCGATGGAGTCGATGGTCCCGATAGGAGGCCGGTCCCCGGGCTGCTCCTCCCTTTTCTGCAGTTCGGGCGGTGGGAGGGCTCTTGGTCGGTCTCCTCTACCCTCAGTCCTGCGGCGGATGAATCTGTCGAGTCGACCTCGCCGGATGAGCTCCTCGATCTCGTCCTGGAGCTGGATGCATTCTTCGGTGTCGTGGCCGTGGTCGCGGTGGTAGAGGCAGAACTTGTTGGGGTTGCGCTTCCCGGGGTGCGTGCGCATCCTCTCCGGCCTAGGGAGCTGCTCCCTGACCTCCATCAGCACCTGGGCCTTCGAGGCGTTGAGGGGGGCGTAGTTGCAAAATTTCCCTGGCGGGGAATCCCACCGAAACCTGTTGTCCGGGCTTCTCTGCCTGCGTGCCCGGGGGGGAGTATGGGCGCGCTTATGTCTAGGAGGGGATCGGGAGCGAGGCCGGGCTTCCTTTGGCCTCTTCTCAACTGCGAGCTTACTAGAATCTCCCGCCTGACGCTCCCTCGCAGTCTCTTCATCCTTCATTTTGAAGGCCTCTTCCGCTCGGGCGTATCCTTCAGCCCGAGCCAGTAGATCAGTAAAATTCCTGGGGTACTTCTTCTCCAGGGAGTACAAGAGATCATTCTTCTGAAGGCCACCTTTCAGGGCGGCCATGGCGACTGACTGGTCCAAGTTTCGGACCTCCAACGCCGCGATGTTGAAGCGTTTGACGTAGGCCCGTATGGACTCCCCTTCCCTCTGCTTGATGTTGATGAGGGACTCCGAACCTTTCCGGGGACGTCGACTGCTGACAAAATGAGCCACGAATTGGTGGCTCATTTGATCGAAGGAGAATATGGTACCCGACTTCAGAGCCGAGTACCAGTTCCTTGCTGCTCCCTTCAAAGTAGACGGGAAAGCCCAGCACAAGATGGCGTCGGGAGCACTGTGAAGCAGCATCATCGTTCGGAAGGCCTCCAGATGATCAACCGGGTCCGACGTCCCGTCGTAGCTTTCGAACTGGAGAAGCTTGAAATTCGGCGGGATCGGTTCCTGCATAATCATTTGGGAGAAGGGAGGGTCAGTGCAAATATCCTCACCATAAGCGGGAGGCGCGTGGCGGAGTTCTTCGATCCGTCGGTTCATCTCCTGGAGCCTCCGGTCCAGGAAGTCCTCTCGACTTCGAGTCTCGAGGGTCCTTTGGCAGAACGGGGGCATCTCCGCCCGGCTCCTACGGAAGCCGGGCTCCACCGCCGACATCAGAACAGCTCCGCTCGGACTCCCACGGGAGCCAGGCTCCGCCGCCGACATCAGAACAGCTCCGCCCGGACTCCTACGGGAGCCGGGCTCCGTCGCCGACATCAGAACAGCTCCGCCCGGACTCCTACGAAAGTCGGGCTCCACCGCCGACATCAGAACAGCTCCGCCCGGACTCCCACGAAAGCCGGGCTCCGCCGCCGACATCAGAACAGCTCCGCCCGGACTCCCACAGGAGCCAGACTCTGCCGCCGACATCAAAACAGCTCCGCCCGAACTCCCACGGGAGTCGGGCTCCACTGCCGACATCAGAACAGCTCCGCCCAGACTCCCACGGGAGCCGGGCTCCACCGTCGACATCAGAACAGCTCCGCCCGGACTCCCACGGGAGCCGGGCTCCACCGCCGACAGCAGCACAGCTCCGCCCGGACTCCTACGGGAGCCGGGCTCCCTCTCAGTATCAACTGCTGGTAAGCTCCATCCGGACTCCTACGAGAGCCGGACTTCACCCTTAACTTTGATTGCAGCGCAGCTCCGCCCGGACTCCTACGGAAACCGGGCTCCACCGCCGATAGCAACGCAGCTCCGCCCGGACTCCTACGGGAGCCGGGCTCCACCGCCGACAGCAACGCAGCTCTGCCCGGACTCCTACGGGAGCCGGGCTCCACCGCCGACAGCAGCGCAGCTCCGCCCGGACTCCTACGGGAGCCGGGCTCCGCTCTCAGTATCAACTGCTGGCAAGCTCCATCCGGACTCCTACGAGAGCCGGACTTCGCCTTTAATTTTAAATTGGAGGAGGACTTCGCCCGTGCTCTTAAGGGAGCCGAGCTTCATCTTCGACGCCAACGACTACAGCCGCAAGCAGACTCCGCCCACTCCTACGAGAGCCGGGTTCCACCCGCAACTTCGGCTCCGAGAGGGTTCCGCCCGGACTCCCCCGAAAGTCGGGCTCCACCCATGACCCCAACCGCCAGGAGGACCTCTCCCGGACCTCTACAGAAACCGGACTCCGGTCGCTGCCGAGCTTCAATCGACAGATCCGCGCCCCCTGACAGGCCATCAAAATGGCCACGACCCTGCTCCACTTCCTATGGCGGATTCCGCACAGCTCCACTATCCCCTGGCAGGCCACAATAACGGTCACGAACCTGCTCCACCTCCTGCGACGGATACCATGCGATTCTCCTATCCGCTGGCAAGTCACGACAACGGACGCTGCTCCACCCCTCATAACAGATTTCGCATGGCGAGCCGCGGTGATGGCCACGTGTCTGCTCCACTATCTTTCGCAATCAATTCCCCTGACCATGGGCGGCCCACTTCCAGGCGGTTACAAACGTTGCCATCAATCCGTTGCCTCCTCCGCCTATAAAAGGGGGACCCAGATACGTTATTCTTTAAGCTCATTTTCTTATCCCAAAACTCTGCTAAATTCTCCGTTCGAGCACTCCATTCTTGTTGAGGTAGAGAACTGACTTGAGCATCGGAGGGTCTTGTCGGAGCAACCCCACCTCCGGTTTAGACTTCCCTTGCAGGTCCCGGCGGCAACCGCGGCTTCCCCGACTCCAGCTTATCCGGCGCAAGCAGATTTTTGCACCAACAGAATTGGCGCTAGAGGAAGGGTCTGTGTCTTCGCAGCACCCTTGTTCTTAAAGGAGTGTTCAACGGAGCTGCCTCCGACTGTTTCTCCGTCATCCACTCCCAATCCTCCCCCGCGAGATCGACACCCGATGCCTCCGCGCAAGGCGTCCACCCGGCGGTCCACGGCCTCCGCGGCCAGATCTCAGGCTCCGGCCTCCCCTCCCATTTTTCAGCCTCCTCCTCCTCCCCCTCCGGTGGCGGCGGTCGGCGCGGAGCAGTTTGACTTGCTGGCGCAGCAGGTCAAAGGCCTCGTCGAAGCCGTACAAGCAATGCAGCAGCAGCAACCACAGGCGTCGGTGCATCCGGAGGGGGCATCTCCGGAATGCCAGAACCCGGCGGTGGGGCGGGCCACCTGGGCCAGCCGCCCCATCCTTTCTGGGAAGGCGAATTCGAGGGTAGAGAGCCCTCAATCGGACCACGACTCCACCCCTGGAAGATCCCTGCCCCCGTTCTGCCAAAGAACCCTCGAGACTCGAAGTCGAGAGGACTTCCTGGACCGAAGGCTCCAGGAGATGAACCGGCGGATCGAAGAACTCCGCCACGCGCCTCCCGCTTATGGTGAGGATATTTGCACTGACCCTCCCTTCTCCCAAATGATTATGCAGGAACCGATCCCGCCGAATTTCAAGCTTCCCCAGTTCGAAAGCTACGACGGGACGTCGGACCCGGTTGATCATCTGGAGGCCTTTCGAACGATGATGCTGCTTCACGGTGCTCCCGACGCCATCTTGTGCCGGGCTTTCCCGTCTACTTTGAAGGGAGCAGCAAGGAACTGGTACTCGGCTCTGAAGCCGGGTACCATATTCTCCTTCGATCAAATGAGCCACCAATTCGTGGCTCATTTTGTCAGCAGCCGACGTCCCCGGAAAGGTTCAGAGTCCCTCATCAACATCAAGCAGAAGGAAGGGGAGTCCATACGGGCCTACGTCAACCGCTTCAACATCGCAGCATTGGAGGTCCGGAACATGGACCAGTCAGTCGCCATGGCCGCCCTGAAAGGTGGCCTTCAGAAGAATGATCTCTTGTACTCCCTGGAGAAGAAGTACCCCAGGGATTTTGCTGATCTACTGGCTCGGGCTGAAGGATACGCCCGAGCGGAAGAGGCCTTCAAAATGAAGGACGAAGAGACTGTGAGGGAGCGTCAGGCGAGAGATTCTAGTAAGCCCGCAGTTGAGAAGAGGCCAAAGGAAGCCCGGCCTCGCTCCCGATCCCCTCTTGGACATAAGCGCGCCCATACTCCCCCCCGGGCACGCAGGCAGAGAAGCCCGGACAACAGGTTTCGGCGGGGTTCCCCGCCAGGGAAATTCTGCAACTACGCCCCCCTCAACGCCTCGAAGGCCCAGGTGCTGATGGAGGTCAGGGAGCAGCTCCCTAGGCCGGAGAGGATGCGCACGCACCCCGAAAAGTGCAACCCCAACAAGTTCTGCCTCTACCACCATGACCACGGCCACGACATCGAAGAATGCATCCAGCTCCAGGACGAGATCGAGGAGCTCATCCGGTGAGGTCGACTCGACAGATTCATCCACCGCAGGCCTGAGGGTAGAGGAGACTAGCCAAGAGCCCTCCCACCGCTCGAACTGCAGAAAAGGGAGGAGCAGCCCGGGGACCGGCCTCCTATCGGGACCATCGACTCCATCGCCGGAGGGCCTCAAGGAGGAGTGGGAGAACTGTAAATATATCACTTACTTTTTCATTTTGAATCTACTTTTCTTTCTAGCTAACGCGCCCCTCCTACCTAACGTGGATGTATTATGACTGGATATGACCCCTCCAAAAACAACGGCCATGTCAGGAACAGGAGGAGAACCTCGTCTTGACATGAGCAAAGTTAAAGGCCCGGTTCTTTTAGACCGGATGGGGGGAGAGGCCTTACAACGCCCTAATGTGCCCCCACAGCCCTGTTAGGGACAGGAGGAAAACCTCGCCCTAACTTGAGCAAAGTCAAAGGCCCGGTTCTTTTAGACCGGATGGGGGGAGAGGCCTTACAATGCCCTAATGTGCCCCCACAGCCCTGTTAGGGACAGGAGGAGAACCTCGCCCTAACTTGAGCAAAGTCAAAGGCCCAGTTCTTTTAGACCGGATGGGGGGAGAGGCCTTACAACGCCCTAATGTGCCCCCACAGCCCTGTTAGGGACAGGAGGAGAATCTCGCCCTAACTTGAGCAAAGTCAAAGGCCCGATTCTTTTAGACCGGATGGGGGGAGAGGCCTTGCAACGCCCTAATGTGCCCCCACAGCCCTGTCAGGAACAGGAGGAGAACCTCGTCCTGACATGAACAAAGTTGAAGGCCCGGTTCTTTTAGACCGGAGGGGGAGAGGCCTTACAGCGCCCTAACGCGCCCCCACAAGCCAGGCTGGTAACGAGAAGAGAACCTCGCGCCGGCTCGAGCAAAGTGGAAGGTCCGGGCTCCTACGGGAGCCGGGTTCTGCCGCCAAAGAAGACTTCACCCGGACTCCTATGGGAGCCAGGTTCCTACGCCAAGGAAGACTTCACCCGGACTCCTACGGGTGCCGGGTTCTGCCGCCAAAGAAGACTTCACCCGGACTCCTACGGGAGCCAGGTTCCTACGCCAAGGAAGACTTCACCCGGACTCCGACGGGAGCCGGGTTCCGCCGCTAAAGAAGACTTCATCCAGACTCCTATGGGAGCCGGGTTCTGCCGCCAAGGAAGACTTCGCCCGGACTCCTACGGGAGCCAGGCTCCACCGCCGACATCAGAACAGCTCCGCCCGGACTCCCACGGGAGTCGGGCTCCACCGCCGACATCAGAACAGCTCCGCCCGAACTCCCACGGGAGCCGGGCTCCACCGTCGACATCAGAACAGCTCCGCCCGGACTCCCACGGGAGCCGGGCTCCACCACCGACAGCAGCACAGCTCCGCCCGGACTCCTACGGGAGCCGGGCTCCCTCTCAGTATCAACTGCTGGTAAGCTCCATCCGGACTCCTACGAGAGCCGGACTTCACCCTTAACTTTGATTGCAGCGCAGCTCCGCCCAGACTCCTACGGGAACCGGGCTCCACCGCCGACAGCAACGCAGCTCCGCCCGGACTCCTACGGGAGCCGGGCTCCACCGCCGACAGCAACGCAGCTCCGCCCGGACTCCTACGGGAGCCGGGCTCCACCACCGACAGCAGCGCAGCTCCGCCCGGACTCCTACGGGAGCCGGGCTCCGCTCTCAGTATCAACTGCTGGCAAGCTCCATCCGGACTCCTACGAGAGCCGGACTTCGCCTTTAATTTTAAATTGCAGGAGGACTTCGCCCGTGCTCTTAAGGGAGCCGAGCTTCATCTTCGACGCCAATGACTACAGCCGCAAGCAGACTCCGCCCACTCCTACGAGAGCCGGGTTCCGCCTGCAACTTCGGCTCCGAGAGGGTTCCGCCCGGACTCCCCCGGAAGTCGGGCTCCACCCACGACCCCAACCGCCAGGAGGACCTCTCCCGGACCTCTACAGAAATCGGGCTCCGGCCGCTGCCGAGCTTCAATCGACAGATCCGCGCCCCCTGACAGGCCATCAAAACGGTCACGACCCTGCTCCACTTCCTGTGGCAGATTCCGCACAGCTCCACTATCCCCTGGCAGGCCACAATAACGGCCACGAACCTGCTCCACCTCCTGCGACGGATACCATGCGATTCTCCTATCCACTGGCAAGTCACGACAACGGACGCTGCTCCACCCCTCATAACAGATTCCGCGTGGTGAGCCGCGGTGATGGCCACGTGTCTGCTCCACTATCTTTCGCAATCAATTCCCCTGACCATGGGCGGCCCACTACCAGGCGGTTACAAACGTCGCCATCAATCCGTTGCCTCCTCCGCCTATAAAAGGGGGACCCAGATACATTATTCTTTAAGCTCATTTTCTTATCCCAAAACTCTGCTAAATTCTCCGTTCGAGCACTCCATTCTTGTTGAAGCAGAGAACTGACTTGAGCGTCGGAGGGTCTTGCCGGAGCAACCCCACCTCCGGTTTAGACTTTCTTTGCAGGTCCCGACGGCGACCGCGGCTTCCCCGACTCCAGCTTATCCGGCGCAAGCAGATTTTTGCACCAACAGGATCACCAACATCGCTAATTATCATGGCTAAATAAAAAATTCCTTCATAATTTTTGTGATGAAAAAAAATTTCATCATAATTTTTGTGATGAAAAAAAAATTTATCATAATTTTTACAATGAAAAAAAATTTCATCATAATTTTTATAACAAAAAAAGTGTCATCATAATTTTTGTGATAAAAAAAATTTCATCATAATTTTTGTAATGAAAAAGTTTCATTATAATTTTATGATGAAAAAAAATTTTATAGCAAAAAAATTATGATGAAAAAAAATTTATCATAATTTTTTATGATAAAAAAAAATTTGTCATAATTTTTGTGATGAAAAATAATATCATCATAATTTTTATGATGAAAAAAATTTCATCACTAAAAGAAAAAGAAAGAAAAAAATAAAATTTTGATGAAAAAAATTATTTTTAGCGATGAAAATTATTTTCATCGTAATTTTATGATGAAATAAAAATTTTTGTTGCAATATATAGTAAAAATTTGATTTTTTTACGATCATCAAAATTTTTTAATTATTTTTATGACAAAATTAATATTTTATCATTAAATTAAATTATGGACAAAATAAATTATTTTTTATTTTTTTTTAAAAAATATTTATTTAAATATAAATTTTTAGATCTAATATATTTTACATAAAAATATATTAACATAATAAAAGTATTCAAATTTGAAATAGTAATTCCAATAGCAATTCCAAATAAGTTTCATAACCATCGTTGTCACATACAAAAATACAAGTTCATACATTATTTAAAATTTAAAAAAACTATAAACTATGTATCATCAGAGTTGTTGGCCTTGTTTCCTCCTCTAGACATCAATCCCTAGCCTCATTCCCTCCTTCAGACTATACTAGCCTCTGTGCCAATCGGATGATCTCGAAATATCTATACTTTCGGCTTTTCATTATGTGTATGCATATATTTCTCCAAAATAAGGCCCCTACTAGGACCACACACTACACATCACTGCTGTATTTCTACATACAAAAATTTATGAAATGAACATATATCATCTATCAACGGATGTATATAACAAAAAATATACATAGTTTATAAATTGATAGAGATATACCTGTAGGGGATGATGCTGCAGTGCCATGACCTCTGGCTGGCGGCTCTGACTGAGCACTAGTCTGCTCTGTGGATTAGAATAGCTGAGTCTCATCTAAATCCTCTGACTCATCATACAAAATGCTAAATAAGAATGTGTATCATTAAGTAGGGCCCGCTGTCTATCCTACAAACATCCACGTCTAGGACCAACCATGATGCTGCAATGATTAAAATAATTTAAATCAGTACGTAATCAAAAAAACTCAAGTATTACATGATGTAACAAAAAAATAAATTAAATAAATTATTCATATTAATTATTATTCTCAAAATCTAAACTCGTGTCCATATAGTCATCCTCAGCAAGACTCATAGAAGGCATCGACCCTGAAGTGCTATCATCATCATCGTTGATGAAGTCATCATCCACATGTGATTGTAATCCCAAATTATTGTTGGATCATGCTCGTGCCCGTGCCCTTACGACGATCCAACAATAGGAACATCCTCAGGTTCGCAGTCATCTCTTTGCAATTGTCCTATATCGATCGTGTCATCTGACATTAATATGTTATCTGGTGCTTGCATTTAATATGCTTCATTTTCAATAGTTGCACGGATTTATTTTCTAGATCTTCATCATTCGAGCATGTGAAAAGTGCAGGATCGAACAAATATCTATGTTGAGCCCTTATTACAACTCGCCAAGGCTCTTTCATTTTGTTATCATCAATATACCACACTAGTCTCGCTTGCTTTGCAAAAATATAAGGATACTTTCGTACCACACGTGACCAGTGTGGACACTGACGAGTTAAAGATCTATAACAATTGGTCTGTGTCATCTTAAATCATACCGTCGATACTTGAATAACACGACCCATCGAAGACCACCTAGAAATATTACTATATGCAGAAAAATTGTTAACTATCCAAAGTAGTGCCGCATGCATGCGAAAGATGCCTTCCATATGTAGAAATATCGCCATATGCAGAAAAATCGTTAACTGTCCAGGGGCACGGGGACCCAGAATCAATAAAGTCAGTAGATTAAAAGGTGATTTTATGCACTTTCAATGCAGTAAATTTAAGGAAACACCATAGCAGGCCACATACTGTATATAGTGCTAAGATTACCATATGGATTAAATCTGTCTGTTGCCAACCCTAGCATGACTTTCGTAAATCACTACAAACCATGATGTTCATGATCGAAATATTTCACACATCTCATTGATGGATGTCTCATAACATCATCATCGATGTTGTTTTTCTCATGCCATCGCATGTCATAGGAGTATGCCTTGATATGAACAATCGATGCAATCACAGTGTAATCGAAAAGTACTACAAAACTTGCATGATATTTTTTTTTCTTTTTATCTTTATCATGACTTTCTTTCTATGTGCTTGAATGACAAATCAGACATGCTTGTAGATTTTTTTTTCCTTCTGAAATAGAACACAATCATTCGGACATGCATGTATCTTTTCACAGCATAGGCCCAAGTCATTGACTCCCAATCTGAGTTCTTTCAATAATTTTTTGGTTCATAATAACTTAACGGAAGTAACTCTCCCTCTAGCAGTAGGTCTTCAAAAATTTGAGCAACCAATTAAACGAGTTATTTGACCACTTACCAAGTGTCTTCATATTAATAACTTTTTATGGTAGACAACAGAGAGTACTTCTTACAACTAGAATAAATGTCATTTTGTGCATCTCTTAATAGACACTCGAATCTATCATTCACAGGCATTTATTATCCTCTTCAGCTTCTTGTCTCAGAATGAGATGCTGATGTTCTGCTTCACTTCCACATTTGCTTCAAATAACTCCAGATAGAGATCCTCCAAAATTTTCTATCTTCTGCACCAGTGTTTGCTTTTCACGACTGGATGATCCACCCATTGACGATAGATTTGTGGAACTCCTAGGCAATATGCTCGAGTTAGTCGGCAAATCTTCACTATGATCAGTCCATCTCTTGTAAGTCATATCTATACTGTGTTCGTATAAATGATTTTGAATGTCCGATAAGGTACACCAAAATAAATTCCTACATCGACGACATGGACAACAGCTTTCCATCTTCTCTAGTGTGATTGGATGTTACATTCATAAAAGACGTCACACTTCAATATACTCAGGAAAAATTATCGTGCAATGACATCCAACCACGATCCATGACTACATATTTATGATGCAAACTATACAATCAATTTTATGTAATAATAGTTGACTAACGCTTTATATCTCCTACTTATAGGGTGATGGTCCTATCCCGTTCAAGAATACAAGAATTTAATATTACAATAATATCTTCTATACCAAAAAAATTTGACAGCATTTCAGTGCAGTTCTCCATACAAACACTAAAATTATGCTATGTATCCAAAAATCATGATCGAAAATACAACAAAACTCTCCGATGTAGAAGCACATAGTATGCAACATAAAATTCATTCACGTACCAAAACATCCACAAGGATAATTCGAGGATAGTGTGTAGAGCACCAATATTTTTTTCATTAAAAGATAAATATTGGTTCATGCATGCTATCCTCGAATAAAATTCTAAGATTTATAAATTTATTATGCTAAATTAATATATTATTATTATAATTGTTTTTATTTTTAAATTATTTTTAGATCATGAACTATGCTTGGAGTAGAACAACAAATAATCATGCTAATGACTAAAATTAATTAAAAAGAAGAACAAAAATTTAAAAAATTATAAAAATTAAAAAAAAATTGGTCTGATCTTCAACTCTCCATGAATCCCATAGAGAGAGAGAGAAAGAGATGGGTACTGATGGCTGTGTAGTGATGCGACAGCGAGGGCGGTGCAGCGACGGTGAGGGCGGCGTGGTGACAGCAATGGCCTAGGGGAAGGAACCACTGTAAGAAAGGAGAGAGAGAGAGAGAGAAAGTGAGGGAGGGAGAGGGAGAAATCGAGGAAGCAGATGCCGGCAGTGGGGAGGGAGGGCGACGGCGGGCGTGCTCGATCGGGAGGGAGGATGACGGTACCGAGCTCGACCGAGAAGGGAGGAAGAGGATCGATACGGTGGTGGCGGTGTGAGAGAAAGATGAGAAGAGGGGTGATGGCCGGCACGGTGGCATGGAGGGAGGACGCCAATCGGGGAGGGCTTCAACCCGGTCGATGGGCACTCGATCGGGAAGGAAGGATGATGCCCGGTGCTGAGCTTGACCAGGGAGGGAGGAACATGACGACGGTGGCGGCGTGAGAGAGCGAGAGAGAGATGGGCGTGAGGAACACGACCGGCGATGGCCGCATAGTGGTGGCCTGGAGGACGGCAATCGGGGAGCGACCGGGGAGGGAGGACACCCACCGGCATCGAGCTCGATCGGGGAGGGAGCAAGGTGTCAGTGGCGTGGGCAAGGAGAGAGAATAGTTCTTGCATTTTGGGGCAAAATTTTGCCCTAAAACAACAAATTTTTTTTTCAAACTAAATAATTTTTAGCGACGAAATAATTTCATCGCCAAATATAAAAATTTTATCATAAAAAATTATATTTTTTGCAACAAAAATTTTTTCGTCGCAAATGATTAATTTTTAGCAACAAAAATTTATTTCATCATAAATAATTTTTTTTGGAGACGACGGAGGTGGCGGAGGGAGGACGACGGTGGTGGCCTTGATCAGGGAGGGCTTCAACCCGATCGATGGCATGCTTGACCAAGGAGGGAGGACGACGGTCGGCACGATGGCATGGAGGGAGGACCCTAACGGGGATGGCTTCAAACCAATCGATGGTGTGCTCGACTGGGGAGGGAGGATGACGATCGGTGTCGAGCTCGATCGAGGAGGGAGGAAGAGGACTGACGGTGGCAACATGAGAGAGCGAGAGAGACCAGCATGATGGCATGGAGGGAGGATGCCGATTGGGAGGGCTTCAACCCGATCGATGGCA
>NC_026001.2:70254380-70365033 GCF_000442705.2 Elaeis guineensis | reverse complement strand
TAGCTTGGGATAGCTAGTGTTGGAGTTTTCGATATTTTGTATTCGGGTTGAATACAAGTATAGTGGATTGAAATTCCCAAGTAGGAGCTTGGAGAGTGGATGTAGGTGCAAGGTTGGCACCGAACCACTATAAATTCTTGTGTTTGTGGTGTGCTTTATTGTTTCTCTTTATTTCTTTATTATATCCTTGCATTCCTGCTTTAGGTAATTAATATTGAATTAAAAGTTTTTGTCTTGTTCATTATAAGTAATTAATTAAGCCTAAAATTTTTAGAAACCCAATTCACCCCCCTCTCTTGGGTTGCATAGCTGGGCAACAAGTGGTATCAGAGCCCGGTGCTCTAGCCCTTCTTTGATCTAACAATCAAAGAGCCAAAGATCTATGGCAACCCATGTCGGTACTTCTCTAGCCGAGGGGCAATCTACAAACCGACCTCCACTTTTCAATGGGTCTAATTACACCTATTGGAAAGTTCGGATGAAGATATTCATACAAGCACTCGACTATGATATGTGGAGTATCATAGTGAACGGTCCTCACACACCCACCAAAATTATAGATGGTGAGGAGTCAACCAAACCCGAGAAAGAATGGGATGAGGTTGATAAGAAATTGGCACAATTAAATGCCAAAGCTATGAATGTTCTTTATTGTGCACTAGATGCAAGTGAATTTAATCGCATTTCTACTTGTGCATCTGCTAAAGAAATATGGGATAGGTTAGAAGTAACCCATGAGGGAACAAATCAAGTAAAAGAGTCTAAAATAAACATGCTTGTACATAAATATGAATTGTTTAAAATGGAGCAGATGAGTCCATAACTGCTATGTTTACTCGTTTTACTGATATAATTAATGGTTTGAAGAGTCTTGGCAAATCTTATACTAACAGTGAGCTTGTAAGGAAGATTCTCAGATCATTGCCTAGAACTTGGGAAGCCAAGGTGACTGCCATCCAAGAAGCAAAGGACTTGAACACTCTACCTCTAGAAGAGCTTCTTGGATCCTTGATGACTCATGAACTTAGCATGAAGCAACATCAAGAGGATGAAGTCAAAAAGAAAAGAACCATTGCCCTCAAATCCACAACTTCGTCTGATTATGAAACGGATGACACTAAAGATGAAGAACAGGATGAAGAGATGGCACTCATCACCCAAAATTTAAGAAGTTTCTAAGAAAAAGAAAACAGGGGATGAGAAAGAAGTTCACAAAAGGGGAACAAAGCAAAGAAAAAGAGAAAGATCAATTCCTTATATGCTACGAGTGCAAGAAGCCGGGACATTTCAGATCCGAATGCCCACAACTGAAGAAAGGTCCCAAAAAGTTCAAAAAGAAAGCAATGATGGCGACTTGGAGTGCGAGTGATGACTCAAGCTCCGATGAGGAAACCTCAACAGAACAAGCCAACCTGTGCCTTATGGCACACGAAAATGAGGTAACTTCTGAATCCACTAGTGAATTTACTTTTGAAGAATTGCATGAAGCATTCTATGATTCAATTGATGAATTAAAGAAACTAGGGAAGAAAAACAAAGAACTGAAATTGGAAAATCAGTCCTTAGTGAAACAAGCTGAAAACCTTTCAATTGAAAAATCCACCTTGATTCAAGAAAATCAAAACTTAAAGAATAAAATTAACAAGCTGAAACCTATAGTAGATAAGTTCACCTTAAGTTCAAACAAACTAAATATGATCCTTGATAATCAGAAAGCTATATATGATAAGGCTGGACTTGGCTATAAACCTCTGAAGAAACAAAAATTTCTGAAGGATATTTATGTAAATTATTCAAGTAACAAGTCTACAAATATTACTTGTTTCAAATGTGGAAGAATAGGACATAAATCATACACATGCCTCAAATCTGCAAACACAACTATAAAAAAATATGGGTTCCAAAAGGAACCATTCTGACTAACCTAAAAGGAGCCAAGAAAGCTTGGATACCTAAGACAGAAACTTGACCTTTGCTTGCAGGTGTGTCTAGCATCCCAAGGAGGAAACAGGAAATGGTATCTTGACAGTGGATGCTCGAGACACATGACTGGTGATGAATCATAATTCATCACGCTTGATGCTAAGGATGGAGGGATGGTCACCTTTGGAGATAATGGCAAAGGAAAGATCATCAGGATAGGTAACATTGGTATCACTCCCTCCAAATACATTGAGAATGTTTTATTAGTTAAAGGTTTAAAGCATAACTTACTTAGCATTAGTCAATTCTGTGATAAAGGGTATAAAGTAGTTTTTGAATCATCTGTTTGCATTGTGACTAGTCCTGTTAATGATGGCATTAAATTTATAGGACATAGGCATGGCAATGTTTATATGGTAGATTTGAATGAATTAGCCAAATTAGACATGCAATGCCTAGTATCCTTGAATGCTAAAATTAATGAGACTAGTTGGCTGTGGCATCGTAGACTTGCACATATTAGCATGCATTCTCTTTCAAAATTAATTAAAAAAGAATTAGTTCTTGGTTTGCCAAAATTGAATTTTGAAAAGGATAGAATTTGTAATGCATGCCAATTAGGTAAACAAACTAGAGTTTCATTTAAATCCAAGAATACTGTTTCAACTTCTAGACCCTTAGAACTCTTACATATGGACTTATTTGGACCAACTAGAACCACTAGTCTAGGAGAAAAATGATATGGCTTTGTAATAATAGATGATTACTCTCGTTTTACTTGGATTTTCTTTTTGGCACACAAAAATGAAACTTTTCATACTTTCACTAAATTTCATCGAAAAGTCACTAATGAAAAAGGGTTTTCAATTCAAAATATTAGAAGTGATCATGAACTAATTTGAAAATTAAGATTTTAAAAATTTTTGTGATGAAAATGGAATTGGCCATAACTTCTCTGCTCCTAGGACACCCCAACAAAATGGGGTAGTTGAAAGGAAAAACAGAATCTTAGAAGAAATGGCCCGTACCATACTTTGTGAAAGTAACCTTCCAAGATATTTTTGGGTGGAAGCAATTAACACAGCATGTTACATTTTAAATCGTGCTTTAATTAGACAATTTTTAAAGAAAACCCCCTATGAACTTTGGAAAGGAAGAAAACCAAATATTGCATATTTCATGCTTTTGGTTGCCGATGTTTTGTATTAAATAATGGCAAAAAAAACTTGGTAAATTTGATACAAAATCAGATGAAGAAATCTTTCTAGGTTACTCCTCCACTAGTAAAATATTTAGAGTTTTCAACAAAAGAACTTTAATAGTTGAGGAGTCCATACATGTTGTCTTTGATGAATCTAACGATCTTCCTTCAAGGAAGAATGAGGGTGTTGATGATGCAGATCCACTAATAGAAGGTTTGAAGGAGATCACTCTGAAAGATTCAGCAACTCCAGAGGACAAGGATCAAGAAGACGAACAAAATGAGAGAGGTGAAGAAACTCAAGAACAACCTCAAGGTACAAATGACCTACCCAAGGAATGGAGGTATGTTCACAACCACCCTAAGGAGTTAATTATTGGTGATCCTATGCATGGGGTAAAAACCCGTTCTTCACTTAGAGATGTAGTTAATCATTGTGCTTTTGTATCTCACTTGAACCTAAAACTTTTGAAGAAGCTGAAAATGATCATAACTGGATTAATGCAATGCAAGAGGAACTTAATCAATTTGAAAGAAATAATGTTTGGACCTTAGTATCTTGACCTAAAGATTATTCAATAATTGGCACAAAATGGGTCTTTAGAAACAAATTAGATGAGCATGGAAATGTAATTAGAAATAAAGCAAGACTGGTTGCTAAGGGATATAATCAAGAAGAAGGAATTGATTTTGATGAAACCTTTGCACCTGTTGCTAGATTAGAAGCTATTAGACTTCTACTTGCATATGCTTGCTTTATGAAATTCAAATTATTTCAAATGGATGTTAAAAGTGCATTTTTAAATGGATATATTGCTGAAGAAGTATATGTAGAACAACCCCCTGGATTTGAAAATCATACTTTTCCTAATCATGTCTTTAGATTAAATAAAGCTTTATATGGATTAAAACAAGCACCTAGAGTATGGTATGAAAGGCTAAGCAAATTTCTACTAAATAATGATTTTTCAAGAGGTAATGTAGATACAACCCTATTTATTAAAAGAAATCAAAATGAATGCTAGTTATACAAATTTATGTTGATGACATAATTTTTGGGTCTACTAATGAATCCCTTTGTCAAGACTTTGCTAAGCTTATGCAGGGGGAGTTCGAGATGAGCATGATGGGAGAACTCACCTTCTTCCTCGGACTCCAAATCAAACAATCAAAAGAGGGAATCTCCATCACCCAAAGCAAGTATACCAAGGAACTACTCAAAAGATTTGGAATGGAGAACTGCAAACCAATTGGCACACCAATGATCCCTCATGTAAGCTTGACAAGGATGATGAAGGTAAATGTGTAGACTTAAAATACTATAGAGGTATGATTGGCTCATTATTATATTTAACTGCAAGTAGGCCTGATATCATGTTTAGTGTTTGTTATGTGCTAGATATCAATCTAATCCTAAAGAATCTCATTTGAATGCTGTTAAAAGAATCCTTAGATACTTAAATGGTACTCAAACTCTAGGGTTATGGTACTCTAAGGACTCAAAATTATTTATTAGGATATTCAGATGCTGATTTTGCTGGATGTAAATTAGATAGAAAAAGCACAAGTGGAACTTGCCAATTTCTTGGAGTTAACCTAATCTCATGGTTTAGCAAGAAACAAAATTCGTGGCACTGTCTACGGCTGAGGCCGAATACATTGCAGCCGGAAGTTGTTGTGCTCAAATCTTGTGGATTAAGCAACAACTCGAAGACTTTGGAATCAAACTTAATGAAACACCAATAAGATGTGACAACACAAGTGCCATAAATCTATCTAAAAATCAATTCAACACTCAAGATCCAAACATATTGAAATAAGACATCATTTTATAAGAGAACATGTTCAAAACAAAAATATAATTCTTGAATATGTTTGCACTGAAAACCAATTAGCTGATATCTTTACAAAGGCCCTTAGTGAGGATAGATTCTGTGAAATTAGGAGAAATCTAGGAATTCTAGATCCATATGCCTAAATTTTTTCTCAATTTCCAAGAATTGATGTCAAATATTCTTAGAGCTCAATTTCAACATCTACCTGGTCCCAAAAGCTCAAATTTATCATTCTAAAAACTTATCATTGAGAAAAATTCTTCCTCCAAAATTTTGAATTTTTTTGGAATTTATTCACATTTTTTTGATTTTCTGAACTCATGAGTCGACCCCCATGAGTCGACTCAATGGCAAACTTGTTATCCCAAACTTCCCACGGGTTCATTGTTTTTAAACTGGAACCCTGTTCGTGAGACGACTCATCTTCTCATCGTCCTCCTTCCAAAAGCCGTCTTCTCCAACTCTTTTTGCTCCAAATCCAAGGATTTATTTCGAGGCAATTCTCCCTCCTCCTCTCCACCAAAAATCGCCACCTTGGAAAGGGATTTTTGTGCTTTCTCGCATTGTTGGCGCGGTTGGAACGTGCCCTAGCACTTCACCGATCTTCCAAATCACTTCTTTTCTCCACCAAAATCCCTCTTCACTCTCTTGTGATCCCTCCTCCACTCAATCAAGTCTCCTTGCCTGCTATATATTGAATATGGCTCCGAAGATGAAACTTCCCCAAAGAAGAAATCAATCCGTGAGCCTGAAGAAATTGTCCGAAAGAAAAGGCAAGCTCAGTCTTCCACTGCTCCCTCCACTTCAGTATCTGCTCAAGGTCCCTCTCAATCCTCCAAAGCCCCAGTAAGAATCCTCTTTCCGATAGAAAAGTCGAAACGGGAAAATATAGATTTTCGTTCTTTGAGAAAGAGGGCTTTACTTTTGCAAGTAAGATTAAAAACCAAGGATGGAACTCTACTGCTCCCTTAAGGAAGTCACCTATGTTGACCTAGTTAGAGAATTCTACCAGAACCACATTATGGAAATGGGTCAGTGACTTCAACAGTCAAGGGAATTGATATCTGCTTGGATTCTAGGATATTGGGAGAAATACTTCAGTTGCCTAGTGAAGGATACTCTCATATGGAACTCCCAATTAAAGAAGAGGGAATCAGAATTATTCTAGGAGAAACTTATTCAGGAGTTTAAACAAATTGGAAGCAAAGATTTTGTCTATGGAGATGAGGATCCTGCATCAGATGGTAACAAAGCTCTTCTTTCCTAGGAGTGGTAGCATGACTTACTTCCGCAGAGATGTATGTATCATGTTTCATGTCATCACTCAGACCCCCCTGAACCTCCCTGCACTTATGATAGAGGCCATGAGAGAAACTTTGAACAGATCCAAGGCACACTTGCCTTATGGTATGGCCCTTACTAGAGTATTTAGGAGGTTTGGAGTTAGCTGTGAGGGGGAGGCACCTACTAAGCTATCTCATGTGGACACTTTCAACCAACACAGCCTGCACCGAATGGGATTTACAAAGACTGATGGTGGTTGGATCAAGGGCTCTGAAGAAAGAGTTGAGGAAAGAGCTGAAGACAGAACTGAAGGCAGAGTAGAAGAAGAAGGTCCATCATCTCCTGTACATGACTTCAGGGCAGCATCACCAAATACCAGTTCTTCCTGATACAGAGGCTGGCCCTTCAGAGTTTACTAGGATGCCCACACCAGTGTATCAGCCAGAGAGCAGAGCACCTCATTAGAGTTCAGACTGGCTGACGATCAGATCGAGCATATATCACAGCGTGTGGCTTCTTTGCTGTCTAGCCAGTGGAGTAGTACTTCTTTTGCACCTGGAGCCACCTCTTTGATCAGACCATTACTCCCCACATCTCCACTGTGTTTCAGATGATATCAGATCAGTCCATCCGGATCCAGCAGCTTGAGGACACAGTCTGGAGACTGACTGGCAGAGTTCTGACTTGCAGGGGCAAGTCCTTGCATTGGCCCATCCCAAGCCATAGGAGTCAACTATTGAGGTCACAGATCTCACTGCAGAGGCTGGCAGGCTCAGAGGAGCACTAGAAGGTGGATATGAATTACTGAGGAAAGAGATCCGAGGATCGAGTGAGCATGCAACCACTCAGTTCACTGCTCTACTTCAATCTGTTTCCAGAGCACTGAACGTACTTGATTCTATCAGACTCACCCTTTCTGTTCAGTCCTTAGCATCTCAGCGTTCTCAGTCTCCCAGTTCATCTCGCTCTCCTGCTCGTGCCAGAGGCAGACGGGGTAGAGGACGCACTTCTGATCCATCAGCTTCTCATACCATATCTGATGACTCCGATCCATGACTTGTCTTGATCATTATTAGATCCTAGGAGTTAGTGTTTTGTTCTAGGATCTGTATTTTGGGGCCATGTATTGACAATTAGCTGGTTGATTTTTATAATATGAACTATGTATTGAAATAATTGTGATTTTAATGGAATCATCTTTTACTTATATTTCTACCTTTTGTAATGATGTTGATCATATTTTGGTTATATATATTCTCCTTGTTAAATATTGTCTACTCTTTGTTGTTGTTTGCTGTTAATAATTGCTGTATTAAGGGGGAGCAAACATCTGTGATAAACTCTAAAGGGGAGAAATTAAAGAATGTTTCAGAAATAAGAGAAGTTAACCATGTCTGATGATGTCAAAAAGGGGGAGAAATTAAACAAAAAGCAACTCATTAAAAGCAAAACCCTAAATTATGAAAAAAGGAGAAATTAAACAAAAAGCAACTCATTAAAAGCAAAACCCTAAATTATAGAAAAAGGGGAGAAATTAAACAAAAAGCAACTCATCAAAAGCAAAACCCTAAAAGCAAAACCCTAAATTATGAGAAATTTGGCATCAAACAGAAATTAAACAAAAAGCAATTCAATTATGAGCAATTAAAGAAAAAGCAACCCATCAAAAGCAAAACTACAAATTATGAGAAATTAATTGAAGAATTTAAAGAACAATATCAAAAGTACAATGCTAAGTACAATGCAATTATGTTACTTCTTTACATATACTCTGATTTACTTTAAAAATTTAAATATGCTCTGATATACTTCAAAATTCTAACTTACTCTGATACATCTTAAAATTTTTTTTTAACTTGCTCTGATACATCATAAAATTTGTTCTGATACATTATAAAATTTTTTCTGATACATTATAAAATTTTCTCTGATACATTGTAAAATTATTTTTCTTGCTCCGATACATTGCAAAATTTATTTTTCTCTTGCTCTGATATATCTTAAACTCAAAATGAGCTAATACACTTTCAAATCAACTCTTAAACATGCTTTGGCACACATAATTATTTTTGTATCAAAAGCAATTAAAGTACATAATTAATTTTTGCTCTGATGCTAAAACTAAAATCAAATGAAAATGAGCAAATTCTCAAAATACAACTTGCTCTGATAACAAAAATAAGTTTTCTGCTCTAACACCAAATCACATATTCCAATGAGCATATCTTCAAATCTTTAAGAAGAGGGACAAACTATTTTTGTATATGATCATTTATATTACATGCCAAAAGAATCTTACTCTTTTCAAGCATATAAATGTATAATGCATTCTTTTGAAATTATTGATTCACATAAATGCTTTTGTTCAAATATTTTGTCATCATCAAAAAGGGAGAGATTGTTGCTCTTAGATTGATTTTGATGATTACAAAGCAGATTGAAGGGATACAAATAATTTTAAATTGAAAAAGTCCTTATGCTCTTCAGGGGCAAAATCATAATTTCACTAAAATCCTAATTTGATAGTATCATTTGGTAGAACAAATGATTAGTAATCTATTGGTGAAAATTTTATTGTGTTTGGACTTATATTTTTGAAGTTATGAAGGTTTGGAGTGCATGAGTCGACTCATGAGTCAACTCATGGCACTATGAGCTGATTGGCACGCAAAATTTCCCTTGGCACGCTAGTTTTCTGGCTTGGCACGACCTGTGAGTCGACTCATGAGTCGACCCACAAGGCATGAGTCGACTCATGAGTCGACCCCTGCTGATTTGAACCAAGAATTTCCAGAAACTCATTCTCTGGTCTTTGCAATAGAAGTCGACTCATGAGTCGACTCCTGAAGCATGAGTCGACTCATGAGTCGACCCCTGCGACGGAAAATGTCAGCAACGGCTAGTTTTTTGCCCGTTTTAATTGCCTTTTATGCTTCCTAAAATTGCTCTAACGGCTCTTTATCTGCCTAAATTATTTTCTCTTATTTCTTATTGCTATAAAATGCTTCAAATGGTGAAAGAAATTGCAGATCAAAAAGGAGAGATCAAACCTATATACAAAAGGATCCAAAATCTACACGACAAAGTCTGAGATCAACGAAATACCCAAAAGAAAAGGAGAGAGGATCCACAATATACAAGAGAGATTGTGAAAGAGAAAAGCAAGAGCATTCAAAGAGAGGATCTTTCAAGCCTATTGTTCAACCTTGATCAAAAGACCTTTCAAAGCCTTCAAGAAGTCTTCAATCAAAGATCATCCTCTTCTCAAGCATTCATTCAAGCGTTCATCCACCTTGAGAAAATCCAAAAAGGATTTCTTCATTTGAGTAAAGTATTTTTATTGTTATATTCGCTCATTTAAGGAGCTGTTATTGTATTAATTTGTGCTCTAAATTTTCTTACTCTTTGTAAGTAATTGTTCTTGTTTTTGGAGGATTTCTAAAACAAGAAAAGGTTGATCCGAACCTGAAATCGGAGTGTTTTGGGTTAGCTTGTACCCAGAAAACAAGTAGACTAGCTTGGGATAGCTAGTGTCAGAATTTTCGACATTTTGTATTCGGGTTGAATACAAGTATAGTGGATTGAAATTCCCAAGTAGGAACTTGGGGAGTGGATGTAGGTGCAAGGTTGGCACCAACCACTATAAATCCTTGTGTTTGTGGTGTACTTTATTGTTTCTCTTTATTTCTTTATTATATCCTTGCATTCCTGCTTTTGGTAATTAATATTGAATTAAAGTCTTTGTTTTGTTCATCATAAGTAATTAATTAAGCCTAAAATTTTTAGAAACCCAATTCACCCCCCTCTCTTGGGTTGCATAGCTGGGCAACACCAGGCGACCCCGGCCATCGACATTCCTTCAGATGCCGAGCCAGTGGCCCCCCGAGCTTCGTCGAGGAGCCCGCCGACTGGGGCTCCCGCTCCGGGGGTTCGCCCCACGGAGGCGCCCGCCGCGGGAAGGAGGAGGAAATCGGTGGCTCGCAGGGCGAGCAGCCACCGAGCTGCTGCAGACGAGTCCGTCTGCTCTGAGGGGGGATCGGAGAACCCCTTCAACGACAAGGACCTGATCAGGTGGCTGCTCGATGCCTGCATCCTGTCCGATGTCGTGGAGAGGATCGATCGCGCCGATCCCGAGCAGCGGGCTTGGGACTCTTTGGGGTCCTTCCTCGAGGTAAGCGGATATTTATTTTCACGGTCACTCGGCCTTTGTTGTAATTTTCTATCCGTCCTTGCAGATTGGGCACCAGCTCTTCGCTTATGTCGAGGCGACGAGCCGCATGAGAAGGGACCTTCTTCAGGCGAAGGAACGCTACCAGGCCGATGTTGTTCGCCTCCAAGCAAAGACGGCCGAAGTAGCCGCCCTCCAGGAGGCCTTGGAGAGAGAGAGGCAAGCCCGGGAAGAGGAGAGACGAGCCCAGGAAGAGGAGAGACGAATTCGGGAAGAGGAGAGATGAATCTTGAAGGAGTCGGCGAGGAAGGTGGAGGCCGAGGTCACCCATTTGGTCGAGCAAACTCCGGTTCTAGTCTCGGAGGCCAGGGCCCTTGCGGTGGAGGAGTTCAAGGCCTCCGCGGAGATGAGGAAACTGAACGTCCAGTTCGGTCAGGAGGCGTTCACTAAGGGGTTCGAGCTCTGCCAAGAGAAAGTGGCCAGCAGATACCCCGACCTCGATCTCAGCTTTCTTGAGGAGTCTGAAGACGAGGCCGGCCCTTCGTCCGCCGCCACCGCAGTCGCACCCCCCGCGTCGAGTTCTCCAACTCCCGCCCCTGAGGTCTGAGACCTCCGATCTTGTGCCCTTATTTTGTCGTCATATTTCCTTTCTATTTGTCTTCAAAATTATTCAATCAATAAAGTCGAATTTCTTGTTGTGGATGGCCTCTCCTTCTCCCTCCTCCTCCTTTCTACTTTTCTTCTTGTAATGAGTCGATCTTTGACGCTTGCACCTTCCAATGGCAGTGCCCTGCTGAAGCACTCCCCTTGCCCCTGGGGGTCCCGCTGAAATCAACAATCCAGCGGCTGAAAAAGGAGGTCCTCCACCTGACGAAGAAGTTGAAGAAGTCGGAAGGCGAGCTCCGCAAGTCGAGAGAATGTCATTCTGAAGCCGCCGCTGAGGCCGCCCACTTTAGGAGTCTCCAAGTGAAGGCAATCATGGATTACAGCCGGAGGAAGGCGAACTTCACAAAGGAGCTCGAGGAATGCAAGAAGAGCACCAGCGACCGAATTTGGGCTCAAGAAGCCAGGATCAGCGCCCTTAAGGTGGAACTATCAGCTGCGAAGAGGAAGATCGGCCATCTGGAAGGAAGCTCATCCCGGCTCTTGGTCCGGGTTGATGATGAACAGAAGCGGTCGCAGAAGGTCTCCGACCTCCAGAAGCAGCTTCAAGACGCCGAGATGAGTCATGACGTGCAGCGGGCCAGCTGGCGCCGGCAAGTGGAAGAATACAAAGGGAGATTCCGGAAGGTGGCTGACGAGGTCGTTCGTCTCCAGAGGCAGCTGGTTACTAGGGCGCAGCTTACTTCCGCCCAAGATACCGAAGAGCTCCAAGCCCTGAGAGGCACTGTCGAAGGGATTTCTGTCTCCCTTGGGGAGAAGACAGCCGAGCTGCAACAAGTAAAAATCCAACTGGCGCTTGAGCGGAAGGCCGTCGCGGATGCAGAGGCGGAGTCCGAAGTTTTGCGGAAGTGGCGTCGAGAAGCGGAGGCTGAGAGCCGGCAACTTCGTCAGGCGCTCCAGGATACGTTGCGGAAGAAGGAAGAACTAGAAGAAGCAATGGAGAACCTGAGGCAGTCCTGGTTGAGGGATGGGGGTGACAACCCTAGGTCGGAGGGAGCAGGGCCTCCTTAGAGCTCTTTTGTCTTCATGTCTTATCATGTAGTTACTTTCTTTTCATCGTTTTGTCCTTCTTTCCCTGGCCGTCCTGGCCTTGTAGTTCGTATATCAGAAATGGAAAGAAGAACGTTTTGTGTTACCTTGTCCACGCGTAGCACTGATATTGTCATCTGTTGAACTTTTCTTGTCATTTGGCTTGTTTGACGTAGATGTCATCGTGGGGGGGGGCTCTTTCCTTTCATCCGACCTTGTTACGCGGCCGAGTTTCGCCACCATTATCAACCCTCGCTGCAGAAGTGGCGGATGGAGCCCGACTTCCGTAGGAGTCCGGGCGAAGTCTTCCTTGGCGGTGGAACCTGGCTCCCGTAGGAGTCCGGATGAAGTCTTCCTTGGCGGCGGAACCCGGCTCCCGTAGGAGTCTGGGCGAAATCTTTCTTGGCGGCGGAACCCGGCTCCCGTAGGAGTCCGGACCTTCCATTTTGCTCGAGCCGATGCTAGGTTCTCCTCTCGTTACCAGCCTGGCTTGTGGGGGCGCGTTAGGGCACTGTAAGGCCTCTCCCCCCTCCGGTCTAAAAGAATCGGACCTTCAACTTTGCTCATGTCAGGACGAGGTTCTCCTCCTGTTCCTGACATGACTGTGGGGGCACATTAGGGCGTTGCAAGGCCTCTCCCCCCATCCGGTCTAAAAGAACCGGGCCTTTGACTTTGCTCAAGTTAGGGCGAGATTTTCCTCCTGTCCCTAACAGGGCTGTGGGGGCACATTAGGGCGTTGTAAGGCCTCTCCCCCCATCCGGTCTAAAAGAACCGGGCCTTTGACTTTGCTCAAGTTAGGACGAGGTTCTCCTCCTGTCCCTAACAGAGCTGTGGGGGCACATTAGGGCGTTGCAAGGCCTCTCCCCCCATCCGGTCTAAAAGAACCGGGCCTTTGACTTTGCTCATGTCAGGACGAGGTTCTCCTCCTGTTCCTGACATGGCTGTATTTTTGGAGGGATCATATCCAGTCATAATACATCCACGCTAGGTGGGAGGGGCACGTTAGCTAGAAAGAAAAGTAGATTCAAGGCGAAATAGTAAGTGATACATTTACAGTTTTCTCGCTCCTCCTTGACGCCCTCCGATGATGGAGTCGATGGTCCCGATGGGAGGTCGGTCCCCGGGTTGCTCTTTCCTTTTCTGCGGTTCAGGCAGTGGGAGGGCTCTTGGCCGGTCTCCTCTGCCCTCAGGCCTGCGGTGGATGAATCTGTCGAGTCGACCTCGCCGAATGAGCTCCTCGATCTCGTCCTGGAGCTGGATGCATTCCTCCATGTCGTGGCCGTGGTCGCGGTGGTAGAGGCAGAACTTGTTGGGGTTGCGCTTCCCGGGGTGTGTGCGCATCCTCTCCGGCCTAGGGAGCTGCTCCCTGACCTCCATCAGTACCTGGGCCTTCGAGGCATTGAGGGGGGTGTAGTTGCAGAATTTCCCTAGTGGGGAACCCCGCCGGAACCTGCTGTCCGGGCTTCTCTGCCTGCGTGCCCGGGGTGGAGTATGGGCGCGCTTATGTCCAGGAGGGGATCGGGAGCGAGGTCGGGCTTCCTTTGGCCTCTTCTCAACTGCGGGCTTACTCGAATCTCCCGCCTGACGCTCCCTTGCTGTCTCTTCATCCTTCATTTTGAAGGCTTTTTTCGCTCGAGCGTATCCTTCAGCCCGAGCCAGTAAATCAGCAAAATCTTTGGGGTACTTCTTCTCCAGGGAGTACAAAAGATCATTCTTCTGAAGGCCACCCTTTAGGGTGGCCATGGCAACTGACTGGTCCAAGTTTTGAACCTCCAACGCCGCGATGTTGAAGCGGTTGACGTAGGCCCGTATGGACCCCCTTCCCTCTGCTTGATGTTGATGAGGGACTCCGAACCCTTCCGGGGACGACGGCTGCTGACAAAATGGGCCACAAATTGGTGGCTCATTTGATCGAAGGAAAAGATGGTACCCAGTTTCAGAGCCGAGTATCAGTTCCTTGCTGCCCCCTTCAAAGCAGACGGGAAAGCCCGGCACAAGATGGCGTTAGGAGCGCCGTGAAGCAGCATCATCGTTCGGAAGGTCTCCAGATGATCAACCGGGTCCGACGTCCCGTCGTAGCTTTCGAACTGGGGAAGCTTGAAGTTCGGCGGGATCGATTCCTGCATAATCATTTGGGAGAAGGGAGGGTCAGTGCAAATATCCTCACCATAAGTGGGAGGCGCGTGGCGGAGTTCTTCGATCCATCGGTTCATCTCCTGGAACCTCCGGTCCAGGAAATCCTCTCGACTTTGAGTCTCGAGGGTCCTTTGGTAGAACGGGGGCAGGGATCTTCCAGGGGTGGAGTCGTGATCCGATTGAGGGCTCTCTACCCTCGGATTCGCCTTCCCAGGAAGGACGGGGCGGCTAGCCCAGGTGGCCCGCCCCACCATCGGGTTCTGGCATTCCGGAGATGCCCCCTCCGGATGCGCCGACGCCTGCGGTTGCTGCTGCTGCATTGCTTGTATGGCTTCGATGAGGCCTTCGACCTGCTGTGCCAGCAAGTCAAACTGCTCCGCACCGATCGCCACCGCCGGAGGGGGAGGAGGAGGAGGCTGAGAAACGGGAGGGGAGGTTGGAGCCTGAGATCTGGCCGCGGAGGCCGTGGACCGTCGGGTGGATGCCTTGCGCGGAGGCATCGAGTGTCGATCTCGCGGGGGAAGATTAGGAGTGGGTGATGGAGAAACGGTCGGAGGTGGCTCCGTTGAACACTCCTTTAGGAACAAGGGTGCTGCGAAGACACAAGCTCCCTTCCTCTAGCGCCAATCTTGTTGGTGCAAAAATCTGCTCGTGCCGGAGAAGCTGGAGTCGGGGAAGCCGCGGTCGCCGTCGGGACCTGCAAGGGAAGTCTAAACCGGAGGTGGGGTTGCTCCGGCAAGACCCTCCGACGCTCAAGTCAGTTCTCTGCCTCAACAAGAATGGAGTGCTCGAACAGAGAATTTAGCAGAGTTTTGAGATAAGAGATGAGCTTAGAGAATAACGTATCTGAGTCCTCCTTTTATAGGCGGAGGGGGCAACGGATTGATGGCGACACCTGTAACCGTCTGGTCGTGGGCCGCCCGTGGTCAGAGAAATTTATTGCGAGAGGTAGTGGAGCAGAATCGTGGCCATCACCACAGCTCGCCACGTGGAATCAGTTGCAGGGAGTGGAGCAGCGTCCGTTGTCGTGACTTGCCAGCGGATGGGAGAATCGCCCGGTACCCGTCGCAGGAGGTGGAGCAGGTTCGTGGCCGTTATCGTGGCCTGCCAGGGGGTAGTGGAGCTGTGCGGAATCCGCCACAGGAAGTGGGGCAGGGCGGCGACGGTTACTGCGGCTTGTCAGGGAATGATGGAGCTGCACGGAATCCGTCACAGGAAGTGGAGCAGGGTCGTGGCCATTTTGGTGGCCTGCCAGGGGGCGCGGATCCGTTGATTGAAGCTCGACGACGGTCGGAGCCCGACCTCTGTAGAGGTCCGGGAGAGGTCCTCCTGGCGGCCGGGGTCGTGGGCGGAGTCTGACCTCCGTGGGAGCCCGGGCGGAGCCGTGCTGCAGGGGATGTCGGAGGCGGAGCCCGGCTCTCATAGGAGTCCAGGCGGAGCTGTGCTGCAGCTGATGTCGGAGGCGGAGCCCGGCTCCTATAGGAGTCCAGGCGGAGCTGTGCTGCAGCTGATGTCGGAGGTGGAGCCCGGCTCCCGTAGGAGTCCGGGCGGAGCTGCTCTGTAGCTGACGTCGGAGACGGAGCCCGGCTCCTGTAGGAGTCCGGGCGGAGTCCTCTGCAATCAAAGTTAGAGGTGAAGTCCGGCTCCCGTAGGAGTCCGGACGGACCTTACCAGCAGTTAAAGTTAGAGGTGAAGTCCGATTCCCGTAGGAGTCCGGACGGAGCTTACCAGTAGTTGATACTGAGAGCGGAGCCTGGCTCCCGTAGGAGTCCGGGCGGAGCTGTGCTGCAGTCGATGTCGGAGGCGGAGTCCGGCTCCCGTAGGAGTCCGGGTGGAGCTGCTCTGTAGCTGACGTCAGAGGCGGAGCCCGGCTCCCGTAGGAGTCCGGGCGTAGTCCTCTGCAATCAAAGTTAGAGGTGAAGTCCGGCTCCCGTAGGAGTCCGGACGGAGCTTACCAGCAGTTGATACTGAGAGTGGAGCCTGGCTCCCGTAGGAGTCCGGGCGGAGCTGTGCTGCAGTCGATGTCGGAGGCGGAGCCCGGCTCCCGTAGGAGTCCGGGCGGAGCCGCTCTGAAGCTGACGTCGGAGGCAGAGCCCGGCTCCCGTAGGAGTCCGGGCGGAGTCTTCTGCAATCAAAGTTAGAGGTGAAGTCCGGCTCCCGTAGGAGTCCGGACGGACCTTACCAGCAGTTAAAGTTAGAGGTGAAGTCCGGTTCCCGTAGGAGTCCGGACGGAGCTTACCAGCAATTGATACTGAGGGCAGAGCCCGGCTCCCGTAGGAGTCCGGGCGGAGTTGTGCTGCAGTCGATGTCGGAGGCGGAGCCCGGCTCCCGTAGGAGTCCGGGCGGAGCTGCTCTGTAGCTGACGTCGGAGGCGGAGCCCGGCTCCCGTAGGAGTCCGGGCGGAGTCCTCTGCAATCATAGTTAGAGGTGAAGTCCGGCTCCCGTAGGAGTCCGGACGGAGCTTACCAGCAGTTGATACTGAGAGCGGAGCCTGGCTCCCGTAGGAGTCCGGGCGGAGCTGTGCTGCAGTCGATGTCGGAGGTGGAGCCCGGCTCCCGTAGGAGTCCGGGCGGAGCTGCTCTGTAGCTGACGTCGGAGGCGGAGCCTGGCTCCCGTAGGAGTCCGGGCGGAGTCCTCTGCAATCAAAGTTAGAGGTGAAGTCCGGCTCCCGTAGGAGTCCGGACGGACCTTACCAGCAGTTAAAGTTAGAGGTGAAGTCCGGTTCCCGTAGGAGTCCGGACGGAGTTTACCAGCAGTTGATATTGAGGGCGGAGCCCGGCTCCCGTAGGAGTCCGGGCGGAGCTGTTCTGGCGTCGCGGTGGAGCCCGACTCCCGTAGGAGTCCGGGCGGAGCTGTTCTGATGTCGGCGGTGGAGCCCGGCTCCCGTAGGAGTCCGGGCGGAGCTGTTCTGATGTCGGGGGCGGAGCCCGGCTCCCGTAGGAGTCCGGGCGGAGCTGTTCTGATGTCGGCGGCGAAGCCCGGCTCCCGTAGGAGTCCGGGCGGAGCTGATCTGATGTCGGGGGCGGAGCCCGGCTCCCGTAGGAGTCTGGGCGGAGCTGTTCTGATGTCGGGGGCGGACCCCGGCTCCCGTAGGAGTCCGGGCGGAGCTGTTCTGATGTCGGCGGCGAAGCCCGGCTCCCGTAGGAGTCCGAGCGGAGCTGATCTGATGTCGGCGGTGAAGCCCGGCTCCCATAGGAGTCCGGGCGGAGCTGTTCTGATGTCGGGGGCGGAGCCCGGCTCCCGTAGGAGTCCGGGCGGAGCTGATCTGATGTCGGCGGTGAAGCCTGGCTCCCGTAGGAGTTCGGGCGGAGCTGTTCTGATATCGGGGGCGGAGCCCGGCTCCCGTAGGAGTCCGGGCGGAGCTGTTCTGATGTCGGCGGCGAAGTCCGGCTCCCGTAGGAGTCTGGGCGGAGTTGTTCCGGTGCCGATGCCGCCGAGGGTTTCAGCTGTGGGTATTTTATACCCAACAAGCTACAACATTAAATTTTAGGTAGATTTTTGTATCTGTGGTAGAATAAGTCTAGCTATTTATTTATCATTAAGTCTTATTTCAAGTATGATTATGTATTCAATTAATATCTAAATTAAGGGCAGGGGATCATGTCCTATAATGTAATGTAGAGGGCAGCCTTTTGACATATTAATAAAATTTTTTTAAGAGAGTTCCTTCACCAAATGAAGGGTTCTTCAATTCAGTTTGCTTCTATATATGTACTTTAATCTTTAAAGTGTACATTAATATCAAAATATCTTTATAGTATACATAGTTATCTGAAACTGAATACATATTTTTAAAGAAACTATGGGTGAGTGTTACGTCCCGTTCAATGGGATTAAAGGTTATAGTCCGGTTAACAGGGATCAAAAGTTATAGTCTGGTCAATAGGGATCAACTATTAAGTTCACTTTTAAAAAACTTAAAATAATGTCCATGTTTCCTTAAAAGTATTTCTATGTTTGATTTACCGCAAGGTCGAGCCTACGCGCACCATCCTGGTGCCTGATGTCGCAACCAGGGAGTCACATGCAGCTTTCCGACGAGAACAATCAAGGAAAACAATGATGACGAGGGGAAGCTATCAAACATTCGCTTATCGATGGTAACCTGCAAATTAAACAGAGGTATCACTCGCCAACTTTATTTTGGCCGTGATGAGAACGTATCCTAGGTGCACCGAGTTTTAGCTTCTGATGCAAGACCAAGCAATAACGTAGCCATTCAGTTACCAACACTCCACCGTCAGCAATAAGACAAGAGGATGCTGAAGTGTTTTAGTTCACAAGCATGAATAAGAGAGGACTATTTTCTACGAGTCCTTTCTTAGTGTCTTCCCTCCTCTCCCTTTCTCAGCTATTCTTTTGTTGCCACGTTAACAGAGCCAAGCAAATCACCTACCTCCAAAAGAGAAAGTGAGTAGGACCTATTTCGTTTTTTCTCTATCCTTGCTCTTGCGCTTGGAGAATGCGAGAGGTAGGTAGTGTTGAGGGGTCCTGGTTGGTCCATGTGGGAAGGTGGAGAAGCAAGCAGAATCTTATGATGAGGTTTCTTTGCTAATCAAAAGAGCAGAAAGGACATTAATAAACATCTTTTGTTTATGTGGAGTAAAACTTAATCTTAAGTTTTACTCACCACCCCCAATCATGATGCATGCGACAAAGAACACCCGACATGAATGACATAGAACAAGCCGTCCTGAATTGGGTGCCTGCGATCTAGCTCTCATCTTATCCTCTCCATTATTGTGTCTCTCAACACTTCCTTTTGATAACTCATGTACTGCACCTATTTCTCAGAAAAAATAAATACTTTTTATCGTCACCATTCACGCCGTCAGAAAATAGTAGATGTATGGCGACAAAGAGATAAAGAACCGTACGAGAGACATTGTGAGAGAAACATGGGAAAGCATACGGAGCTAACTGTGCAATGTTTGAACATCTATTTTCACCGGAGAAATTGCTTTAAGAGGACGAAAGAAAAAGGGAAAGGGAAAGGGAAAGGAAAAGGCAGGCACTTCCACGGAAAAGGATAAAGTGATGGGAGAAGTGTTCTTCTACATGCAACTGATACTCTAAGGTGGTCCTCCTACTAAATCACTATGTGGGGCAACTTTTGTCCTGCTGCATACGATATTGTAGAACTTGCAGAAATATGTGACTACTTAGGCCCATATAAGCGATTTGAGTTTCCAGTATTGGTGTTACAAAGACCATCTGCAGCTTCGAATGGATCGTAGAAGAAGATTGGTGCCCATATAAGGCAGTAGGGTCTTTGTGCTTATTGATAATGATAATTGCATGTGTGGCTTCAAAGGAATTGGCAAAATAGCTACAACTGAAAATGAAATAGCAGTGGAAGCCCTATATATAAGATTCTGAGTAAATGAATTTACATTATTCATGAAATAGCATTTTTTTTCTTATAATTATTAGGACCAGAATTACATGCAAGAGCTACATTAGATTGGGAAACCCGGTCAAGATGTAAATCAAAAAGGGAAGGCGAATACTTTCTCTTTCAAGACGAATGGATGGGAATTAATTCTTACACCTAAATGTGAGAATCTCCTAGCACCGTTAAACAAAAGGTCAAAAGCTTCATTAAAGCCACCGGAAGTCTCAGTCAGTAGACAGCTTAAGATAGAAAGACAATATAAGCAGTGGCGGAGCATAAGAGGGATTAGAGGGACCACCACCGTCCCCTAAAATTTTTTAAAATATTTATTATCTATATATTTATATATATGATGGTCTTTCTAATATTTTAATCTTATACACATTACAAGTTCACTAGGTTGAGAAAAGACCATATAATTAATTTATATATTAATTTTTTATTAAAAATATTAAATTTTTTTAAAGAAAGAACCGTTGTTTATTTATTCTTTAATCCTTTATTTATCCTTCAACATTTAATATGAAAAAAATTATTGAGATTTTTACACAATCAAAATCATTTGCAGATGGCATAAGGTAACATTTTTTACTTATTTTTATTTATACATAAAATTAAATATTTATTGATATTTTTATAATATTTTGATTATATATATCTTTATTTTATTATTTATTATAAAATATTTTATTTAAAAAATTATTAATAAATTATTATTTTATCCTTCCAATATTTGATGTCAGGCTCCACCACTGAATATAAGTACTCTATGCCCTAGCAGCTCAAATTTGAATAATTTTATTGACTTCATACTAGAAGAATTACTAGATGAATTGACCGCAGTGAGAAATTGTCATGTGATCCGAAATGGTGGATCAGGGATCATGAAACCATCACATACTCAAGGAGAACTCTTCTTACAAGTATGTAAAATATCTCATCACGATATCATAAGACAACCACAAAATAAAATTTAAATAATTAATATTAAAATTTAATTTAAATAACTAAATTAAATATCTTATAAAATAAAATTCTATAGTTTTTCATCAAGTTCAATAAATCATCATCTGAAATAAAGATATCAAATTTTATTTCTAATTCGCTCTCTCACATTGAATTTTCAAATCAAGTTAGTCCTCTGAATCTATTAAAAAGATAAAATATAGAGTAATGAGCTAGACAGTCCAGTAACCAATAAATATCTTGACTAAATAATTCATATGATAATATGATTTGTAAATATTAAAATATAATTTATCATTAATCAGTACACAAAAGTAATAAAATTTATTTTCAAAATATAAAATCAATAATACCAATATTTTTCAAATATTCAAATACATAATTATATATTGGATTTTAAAACCAATCGTATTCAAAAATCTAATTCAAAACAAATTCTTCAAAATCAATGATATTCAAAAATCTGATTCAAAACAAAATTCACTCAACTCATCAGCATTTAATTATACCTACACATATATCCTATAGCAGGACTAGAATACCACACTTATATCCCGTGGTCAGATCAGAGTACCATATTTATATCCTATAGTGGGGTTGGAATATCACATTAATACCGTATGATCGGATGGAGTACCATACTTATATCCAATGATAGGCTAAAATACCATACTTATATTCTATGATCGGACTGGAACACCACACTTATAACCTATGGCCGGGTCAGAAAAAAAATCATAAGCTCAGAGTGTCAATGCATAACCTTCAGTTGATAGAATTTAGAACATAGTTAGGTTGAGAGTCTAAAATCGATTCATTTAAAATTTCTTTCATAGAATAATCCATATTTTATAATCAAATCAAAATATACATATATAATTTTAAATACATAAATAGTTATAGTAATAGTCTAAGAAATATTACTTCGAAATTCTATATCAATTTTAGTTCAAAATATATTTTCATAAGATTCATAAATCACATATAAATTAATTAATAATTTATTTGATATTCAAAATAATATTATATAAATAAAAAATCTAGAGAAGGTAGATTATTTTTTACCTCATATGTGCTCTAACGAATCTGTATAATTTCAAAAATCTTTCTTTCAAAATCTAATATCCAAAATCATACTCTTATCAAAATTTAACCGTAATTATTTTTAAAATAAAACCCCTAAATCCTTATAGGGTTAGCCATACAATAGTATTTGACATCAGTTGGTTTCATCAAGGGTATCAAATCGATCAATTATAAATCAGGATTATGCTAGGATGCTAGGATGCAATCAATGATAAAATCTCATGATGCTTGATTCGATTAAGATGGGGACCGACAAACTATCCAATAGTTAATGATTAAAATTCCTTCACCAAGATATATCAAAGCTATTAGAGGGTCTTTCTAAGATCCAAAAAATCTTAAAAGAGAAACATAATCTAGAGAGAGAAACTTATAGAGAGAGAAAATAAGTTTTTTTTAGCATGATAAAATAGAGAGAGAAAGTAAAACTTTCTAGAGAGAGAAAGTGAGGATGCAAGCTTAGAGAAGGGAGAGAGGGAAGAAAGAGAAACTCTCACTCTTTTTTTTCTTTTTCTTTCTTTTTTTTTCTTTTTCTTTCTTTTTTTTTCTTTTTCTTTTTTCCTAACAAAATAGGAGATTCTTTCTTTCTCTTAATCCCCGAGCAGTGGATCACTGCTGGCATGGCTCTGACCAATAGTAGCTGGGGCTGTGACAGTGTAGCCAATGGACCCCACACCAATGGTCGGCAATGACTTTCAACATTGGAAAATAAAAAAAAAAGGGGTGGAACTAGGGAAAACAAGGGTTCATTTTCCATCAAAAATTTTATCGATGGCCATCAGAAACCAAGTTTTGGTGGTTGAGGAAGATGGAGAAGAAAGTGACAAGGGCTTTGACTTGAGTTCTGATGATGACTGGGCTATAAATCTGGTGAACTTGGTGGATGTTTTCAAGAAAAGAAAAAAAAAGATTTCTTCCAGCTATGAATGGTGGCCGATGGTGGGGACTTGAGAGTTGAGGTGAGAAGGGGAAAAAGGGAGAGGCATAAATAGGCCAACAATCTAAATTTGGGAAGATCCCCTTCAAACTTGATTTTCTTCCACCGGAGAAGAAGAACTTGTTCGGACTTGCCCCCTTCTCCTGTTTTCACATATTTTCCAAGATATGTCCCTTCCTTTATTTTCACATATTTTTAAGCATGTGCATTGCACATACTGGTATTTTCTTTTATTTTTTATTTTTTTTAGAATGTTGGGTTTTGGGAGATCACCTTCTCTTCCTGAAAAAAATTTCATTTTCAAAAGTTTTCTCATCTGTACTTTCAAAAGTTGACAACTCATAGTTCTAATCTCATCCTTGAACTCCTTTGTATTTTATTTTTCAATATAATTTCATAATTAAATCATTTCATAAGGAAAAGGTCAATACCTCAAAGAGTCGATCTAAATCAGAACCATTTATTTTTTGGAATCAAAATTATTATCTTAATTTCAAATAAGAATTTCAAGTTTCTCACCAAAAATATTAACTGCTCTTCATTTAATCAATCTATTACAAGATCATGGACAAACTTTACTCATAGTAGATGAATATTCGAGTATAATATTTAAGATTAATAAACAATCTCACATTCTTTCCAACCAATATAGAAACATATACTTCAAATCGAGAAAAAAAAATCTATCGCTAAATATTCTAAATCCAAGATTAAGAATTGATAGTCCACTCTTACTAGACTTAGGATGCTAAAATTTTTTTTATCATGGTAGATAGGAGACCTACTTGAGAAAATTACATATAGCAACATCCCAATAATTTAGAATCAAAAGCATCATCCTTTCCATTATCAATGAATTTTTCTATATAAAGAATATTGAATCATGTCATCTATCATAAATTTTTTAACTTAAAGAATCAATATTGCTAACTAACTCAAAATAATGCTGATCATCATGCTTCTGTTGTTCCCTCTGATCTAAACCATCAAAATTTTTTAGACTCACAAAATAATTTTAATCAAAACATTATTCTATATTGTAGATAAAAAAGATCTAAACTTTTAAATACCAATTAAAGCCAAAGATTGACCTTCAAATTTCATCCCTATTTTTGTCTGAAGTACAATCATCTTGATTAACTCTTGAGTTCAATATCTCATTCAAAATAGTCATTTAGGTTTACTATAATCCAATATAAATTATATTTGATTCTCTTAACAATTCATTTAGACAAATTTTAAATCAAAATCTTGTAAGTAAAATCAGTAAAAAATCTTCTAATGCTCTATCAAGTTAGGACTTAAATCAAAACATATAAGTAAAACTAATTTAATCATCTCTTCTAAAGTTTTTTTGATTAAGATCTTTAATATCTATCAAATTCCTTCCATAACAATCATGCAACCCTCTTAAAATCAAATCTCCATGTAATATCAAATTTTATCAAGGACAAAAATAACAAGGATAAAAGAACTACAAATCAGTTCATAAATAAAAAATTTTAAATTGTAATTTTATATGTATCATAAAATCTTAAATAGATATAAATATGATGTTTTATCTTGATCCAAAGAAAGTAATCAAAAATTTCACTAACAATCTTAACAACAATGATAGAAAACACCTCGATTAATTTATAAACCCAAACTTTGAATTTAAGTTTTATTCACATCATATGGTCTCTAATAAGATCTATTATTTAGATCCAAAGATGGTAATTAAAATTATTAATGATTCTACTAAGATGAATATTCTATAATCTCATAATCAATATTTTTTTTAACAAGAAATAGACTTCTTTGCAATGTCTCCAACTATATTTTTATTTCTACAAAAAGGTTTTATAGGTGATCCATATTCCAGTATAAACCTCAAAAAATATTTCAATCAAATATTATAAAAGAACTTCTTAGTCCAATCTGAAATAATATTTTATGAATGAATCTTTACCTTACCATAATTAATTTTAAAATTAAGAGCAACATCACAATATTCTCCTATATCAAATTTGATCTTGTAATTCAATCAAACTATTAATAATCAAATTAATAATTACAATGATAAAATTTCATGACCAGTCCTTCTGCAATTACTTTAGGTCAAAATCCATCTTATTATAACATGATCCACAAATTGCCCATTATGTATCAAACCCTTTAAATCATTATTTTTAATTAGTCTTTTCATTCATAATCATAAGGTTTAGTCAAAATCATGAAGACAACTTATATAGCAATCATCATAGATCTACACCCTAATGTCTCTAGTGTCTATCCAACTACACTTATCCTATGTCTGATTCTACATATCATAACTTATCAACTTATAATCAGATACCATATTAGTTATCATACCCCCAACCCTAGATCATGGACTAGGGATCATGACAATTACCGCATACTTATGGAGAATTCTTTTCATAAGTATGCAAGATATCTTATCACGATATTATAAGACAATAATGAAATAAAATTTTAATAATTAATATTAAATTTTAGTTTAAATAATTAAATAAAATATCTTACAAAAAAATTTCATAATTTTTTATCGACTTCAATAAATTCTTATTTGAAATAAAGATATAAAATTTGCTTCTAATTCATTTTTCTATATCAAATCTCCGAATCAAGTTAGTTCTCTAAATATATAAAAAAAGATAAAATATAGAGTAATGAGTTAGACAGTCTAATAAATAATGAATATCTTGATTAGATAATTTATGTGATAATATAAGTTACAAATATTAAAATATAATTTATTATTAATCAATAAATAAACATAATCAAATTTATTTTTAAAACATGAATTCAGTAATGCCAGCATCTTTTAAATATTCAAAAATATAATCACACATTAGATATCAAAATCAATCATATTCAAAAATTTAATTTAAAATTAATTCTTCAAAATCAATGATATTCAAAAATCTCATTCAAAATAAATTTCACTCAACTCATCAGCTTTTAAGTATGACTACACTTATATCTCATGGTCGAACCAGAATACCATACTTATATCTTGTGGCCAGACAAGAATACCATAATTATATCCTATAACGGGATAATAATACTACACTTATATCCTATGGTCGAGCCAAAGTACTACAATTCCCTATGATGGGGTTAGAATCCTATGGTCAGACCAAAATACCATATTTATACTCTATGCTCGAGCCAGAAAGAGAATCATGAGCTTAGAGTACCAATACATAATCTTCAATTTATAAGATTCAAAATACAGTCAGACTAAAAATCCAAAATCGATCTGTATCATAATTTTTTTATAGAATAACACATATTTAATCATCAAATTAATATATGCATATATGATTTTAGATCTATAACAATTATAGTAATTATCCAAGAAATATTACTTGAAAATTTCATATCAATTTCCTACAAAATATATTTTCATAAGATTCATAAATCATATATAAATCAATTAGTAATTTATTTGATATTTAAAATAATATTATATAAATAAAAAATTTAGAGAAGGTGGATCATTACTTATCTCGCATGTATTCCAACGAATTCATATAATTTCAAAAATTTCTCTTTCAAAATTTAATACCCAAAATTATACTTTTATCAAAATTTAACTATAATATTTTTAAAATATAAATCCTAAATCCTCATAGGGTTGGCCATGCAGTAGCACCAGATATCAATCGATTTCATCTAGGGCATCAAACTAATTAACTATAAATCAAGAGTCATTTTAAGATGCTAGGATGCAATCGAAGATAAAATCTCATGATGCACAGTCTGATCAAGATAGGGACTGGCAAACTATCCGATAGTTAATAATCATAGTCGCTTCACTAGAATCTATCAAAGCTATTAGAGGATCTTTCTAAAATTCAAAAAATCCTAGAAGAGAGATATGATCTAGAGAAAAATACTTTTAGAGAGAGAAACTTGTAGATAGAGAAAAAAAAATTTTTAGAGAAAGAAAATAGAGAGAAAATAAAACTTTTTAGAGAGAGAAAGTGGAGATGCAAGCTCAAAGAAGGGAGAGTCATAATCGCTTCACTAGAATCTATCAAAGCTATTAGAGGATCTTTCTAAAATTCAAAAAATCCTAGAAGAGAGATATGATCTAGAGAAAAATACTTTTAGAGAGAGAAACTTGTAGATAGAGAAAAAAAAATTTTAGAGAAAGAAAATAGAGAGAAAATAAAACTTTTTAGAGGGAGAAAGTGGAGATGCAAGCTCAAAGAAGGGAGAGAGGGAAGAGAGAGAAACTCTCTCTTCTTTTCTTTTTTCTTTTCTTTTTCTTTTTTTCTTTCCTTTTTCTTCTTTCTCTTTTCTTCCTAATAGAGCAGGGGACTCTTTCTTCCTCTTAATCCTAAAATAGTGGATCACTGCCAGCATGGCTTTGGTCGGTGGTGGCGAGGCTATGATGGCATAGCTGGTGGATCCCAAACCAGTGGTCAGCAATGACTTTGACACCAAAAAATCAAAAAAAAAGAGGCAAAACTAGGAATAATAAGGGTTCATCATTTTCCATAAAATATTTAATCAATGGCCTTCAGAAACTAAGTTTTAGTGGCCAAGGAAGATGGAGAAGAAAGTGAAAAGGACTTTTACCTGAGTTTCGATAATGATTGGGCTACAAATCCGACGAACTTAATGGAAGTTGTCGGAAAAAGGAGATCAAAGAAGAAAAAGGATTTCTTCTGGCTATGAATGGTGTCCGACGGTGAGGAATCGAGAGCTGAGGTGAGGAGAGGAACCTAGGAGAGGTATAAGTAGACCTACAATCTAAGTTTGCAGAGGTCTCTTGGCATCAATGCCCCTCAAACTCGGTCTTCTTCCATCGAAGAAGCAGAGTCCTATTCAAACTCACCCCCTTCTCTTAGTTTCACATATGTTCTAGCACATACATTGCTCGTGCTCGCATTTTCTTTTCTTTTCTGTTTTAAACATTGGGCTGATTTTTGGGGTATCACAAAAACATATGGTATGCAATTGACTACTACCTAGACCTTTGATAATCTTGCATTAGATAGGATGGTTCCAAGAGAATTTGAAGGGCTGAATATGTGAAGAGTAAGCAAATGAAAGAATCATCAATATTTATAGTAATACCAAGCAAGAATGCTTGCAGAGTTATATTAACAATCTAACAATAAAACATGATTACATCAAGTATCAGTTTTCCATCTCAATATTTGGTGGCATGCCCTCTAGATCTGAATGTAGTCTTTTCAATTACTAACTTAAGAAGCATTGAGCCTATGTTAAAAGTTTATCCAACAAATAAAGACTACTTTCAAGATGAAAGAAGTAGGGTGGCACCTTGCCTCTCTTATCCTTGAAAAAACAAAGTAGATCATAGTGCCTTTTGAGTAGAGTAATCCTCAATTACTTAAGAAGGGTTACAAACTAGGTTCTCTAGTCCTGAATTGGAAAATTTAGTGTGTTCTACTTTGGCAACATTCTAATTAATAGTATTTCTAAGAAATAGCATTTAGAACACTTGAAGTAGTTCTTGTGTGTGTGTTCAAGAAAGAAAAGTGCTAGTAACTGCAAGAAGTAAACCTTCATATAATCAAAGGTTATCTTCTTATTTCCTTCAACTAGTAGTAGTAGTTGAGCCTCAAAATGCTAAACCAAGTACTGATTGGTTTATGGTAACAAACAATAATGAACTATGGAGGTTTCACACATGGACTTTCTACATTCTAGAATTCTTATGAGAGGTTTCAACATTATTATGAAATTTCTGAGCAAGAGGCATTGATCTGGATAAAGGCAACAAAAATGGCTTTAAAGAAGACCTATGCTTCAATGCAATTATTTCCACAAGTTTATCTCACTTACCATGGAATACAAACCAAATAGTGAATAACTTTATTCTTCAGCTTGCTAGTTAAGGGGTGGATACACATGACTTTAGAATAGGATAATTTGTCAAACTATTTATACCATTATTTAGGAGTCTGTAATAGAACATATAGAAACTTAATAAGTTTGTATACCTAATTCTCTTGTCTCTTATAATAAAATCTTTAGGTTGCTACATGTAGATCTCTTCTTTTAGATCCATTGAAAAATATAGTATTCATATTTATTTGTTGAATGATTAAATTACAAATAGAAGCAATGCATGTCAAGAAGGGTTCTAAGGATTGTGATCCTAGCTAGCTACAAGTGAATAGATATCAAAGTAATATAGACCCTTCTTCTATCTATAACCTTTGGCTACTAGTCTGGTCTTACATTTTTCTATAGATCCATCAAGTCTATACCTACTTATAATCTACTGGTTTGCTTCCTTGAGATAGGTCAATCAAGCTTTAGGTGAGGTTTTTAGATGACTAAGTTGAACTCATGATGGCTTCCTTCTAAAAAGATGCATCTGGTAAAAACATTGCCTCTAAATAGTTGTAAGGTTCACCTTCAATACGGAAAGTGAAGAATCCTTTGTCGAGAGCTTTTTCTTTCTTTTCTCTTGTCATCTTCTAAGTTCAAGAGGTCCATTATTAGGTTTAGACCTTTTCTTCTTTTCTGATTCACATAGAAGCTTTTATATAATAGGGCTAGGGTTATAAGAATAGGTTGGTTTAGAAGAAGTTTGATTAGAGTATAGTTTGTAAAGAGGAAAATATTTTCAGAGTAAGAAGAACCTCTTGCTTTAATAAGAGTATTTTTTGAGATGTCACTTGGCTTTTAATTTATCAATAGGAATCAATTGGTTTTACTATCTAGGAAATACCCTACAAAGATTGTATCTATGGTACTTTTAGGACCTATATCTTTCTTTTTATATTTAGACATATCTACCTTAGCAAGGCATCCCTGCACTTTGAGATAATCTAGCCTTAGAATTTATCTTTCTAAAGTTTAAAGGATATTTTATTGCTATCCTTAAAACATACCCTATTTAGGATGTAACATTTGCTATTACGGCTTCCCTCCAAAAATTCTCTAGTGTACCTAATTGATTAACATTGAGTTAATAATATCTGTTAGGGTTTGATTTTTCTATTCTGCTACACCATTGGATTGAACGAAATAAGGAGAAGTGAACTAATGAATAGTCTCATGTTCTATCTTGATTGAATAGGGTCAATTCATTTGAGGAATATTCTCCACCTCAATCATTTCTAAATAAACATTTTCTAGGTATGGGTTTCTACTTTAGCTTTAAAGACTTCTAATTTATCTAAAACAACATCCTGATATTTGATCAGATATGTGTAACAATCCTAAAAGAAGTCATTTGTAAATGTCATAAAGTAATGACCATCTTTCTACATTGTTGATTGGTAAACACACATATTGTTACGAATAAGATAAAGAAGGTTTGAACATCTAAGGTTTATTAGTACTCTTAGCTTGAATATGGATTATATGCTTAAATTTTTTATCAAGATGTACTTTAGGAACCAGATTTAGGTTAGTCATGTGACAGATTTGATTAAATTAAGTCCATATAACAAAGCATATCATGCCTAACATTAGAAAATTCAAGATTAAGAATAGTCGTAGAATCTTTATTTGAAATTTTTTGAAGTACAATTAACTTGCTTAGGCCCTTAGACATAAAGTCTTTTTCTACAAACTTATTATTATAAGTAATTATAAGCTTACTGAATTCTAGAACAATTTTATATTCCTTAGATATAAGAACACTACAAGAAAAGAGTATTTTTGTGATAAAATTATTTACGATGCAAATATGTTCATCATCACTGATAGGATTTATGATGAAAAATAAAATTGATCATAAATAATAAAATAATTATGATGAAATTAATTTTTCATCATAAATAGTTGCATATTAGTGATAAAAAAATTATTTTATCATAAATATGAATTATTTATGATGAATATTTTTATCATAAATAATACATCATTTATTTTATTTTAAATTTTTAAATATTCATGATGAAATTATTTTCATCATAAATAATTTAAGTATTTATGATGTCAATCATTTTTTTATTAGAAATAATTTTATTTCTAATAAAAATATTTTTGTCATTAATATTTAAAAAAAAATAAAAAATTTAAAAAATTTAAAAAATTTAAAAAATTTAAAAATTATAAATTATTTATGATAAAAATATTGCAACATAAATAATAGATTATTTATGATGAAAAAAATTTTTCATCATAAATACATGTTATTTATGATGAAAATATTTTCATCATAAATAGTTAAAAAAATTAAAAAATTAAAAAATTAAAAAATTAAAAATTACTCATTATTTGTGATAAATTTTTTATTGTAAATAAAGTCTTTTTATGATGAAAAAATTTTCATCATAAATATGTGATTATTTTTGATGAAAATATTTTCATCACCAATAGTTAAAAAAATCAAAAATTTTAAAAAAATTAGAAGTTGATTATTATTTATGATGAAAATTTTTATCATAAATAAAGTATTTTTATGATGAAAAAAAATTATCATAAATACTAGATTATTCATGATGAAAATATTTTTATCATAAATAATTAAAAAAATTAGTACTTAAAAAAATTTAAAAGTTGCTTATTATTTATGATAAAATTTTTCATCATAAATAATGATTATTTATGATAAAATTATTATTTTTATCATAAATATATTTATTTATGATGAAAATATTTTCATCATCAATATATAAAAAAATTAAAACTTAAAAAAATTATAAAATTTAAAATTTTGATTTTATGTAAGACAACTGCATCTATTTTTTGTAGTAGCTGTATACATCTTTTATTCTTTTACATGGTAAAAAAGTAAATATGAGTTATGATCCAGACTAAACTTTTTGTATGAAAAAAATCATATGAATGTGGGTGATATTTCGCAGATTAGAATGAATAGATCTTTTTGAATACATGCATCGATGAGTACCAGCAGCTCCAGACCCAAATGATGGAGCAGATAATACAGATGATAAGGTAGCAGCAGACCGATCTGAGCTCTTTCGAGTGATCCCCTTCTCCAGCCCATTCTCCTTCTATAGATGATGACATTTGACGATCTCTTTATGTAGTTTTTTTTTATTTCAGACCTTTTATAATTTTAATTTAATATAATAAAATAATAATTTTTTTAAATTTATTATATAAATTTATTATTTTAATTTTATAAATTATAAATAAAAAATATTATAAATATAAATTAAAAATATATATTATAAATTATTTTTAAAAAATATATGTAAATTTTTAGTGATGGAATTATTTTTGATGAAATATTAGTCTCCAAAAAATATATTATTAATGAAAAAGTTTGGTCATAAATAATTTTTTAATAAATTTAAAAATATTAAAATTTTATATTAAATTAATAGCAATAAAAATAGTTTCATTGTAAATAATTTAGTGAGAAAATTTATGTCAAAAATTGAAATATTTGCGATGAAAAATTTGCATCACTAATATTTTTTTAATCTAAATTTTATAAAAATTTTTAATTTAAATTATTAGTGACAAAAGTTATTTGTTGCAAATAAATTATTTTGAAATTGATGACATAAAATTTCATGAAAAAATACTTTTTTTACGACTAAAATTTTTTATCATAAATAATTTTTTTTAAAAAAAATTTTAATGATGAAAAATTTTCATCAGTATTATCGATCATTAGCAATGAAAATTTTTTTCATCGTCAAAAATTATTAACGATGCCATTATTTGTGACTGACTATTAGCGACGATAGTTTCATCGCTAATAATTATTACCGATGAAAATAGATTATTAGCGATGAATTTTTTGCATCGCTAATACTCTATTCTGTTGTAGTGAAAGAGATTCAATGATCAGGTTTCTCCTAACATAGGGGATACACAACATGTTGTTAAGCGCCAGGATTTTTTCAAAAGTCATCTTTAGATTTACTTGACCAGTTCCTATGACTTGTATTGTTAAATCAATCTGAAGCATTACACCTCTACATTATTCTTAAAAAGTGGAGAACCAAAGGAGATAGAAATAAACATGAATATTAGGTCTTGAATAAAGCAAATCATAAGATGAATGGATGAGGTTTATTGAGAGTTTTGAAGCACCAAACTTGAGAAAAGTCTCGCACCATCTTTGTCCATTTTCACTTGACCTTTGGGTGCACTTTTGCTTAGTGGCTCAGTCTTTATATGGTAGCACTCCATTGCCACATTATTGGTTCACCTACAATCAAAGTAGGAGGCCTCCTTTTGATTCTCCTTAGGCTTCTATCTCAGTCATGTTCACTTAAGTTGGTGTTGGTTTTAAGGAGGTTTGGAGGAAGAGTTCTAGTTTGATCGGTTCTAGAAGTTCTTCCCTCATGGTTTTAAATTGACTTTGTTTGGAATCGGTTAAATTGATTTTCAATCTAATATTGTTTATGCTTAGCTTAAGTTAGTTCTTTTCAATTCTAACAAAGTTAATAATCTCAATGAGGATTAAGTCACCTTGCTTATTAGCTCTTGCAAGAAGTTCGAACAAGATGGAGTGAGAGAATCAGTTAAAGCTTAAATCTTATAGCTCTCAGAATGTTTACATCTGGTCAATTCAGCTTTTCTAAGAACATCTTAGAATTCATGGATCAATGCATTAATAGGTTTAGATTCCACCATATTATACTTGTGTAATTTGAATATAAGGAATTGATCTAGACGATATCATCCATCCCATACTCATCTCTAGGTCATCCCATTGTTCCTCAGTTGTCTTGATGGGAATGTAGACTGATAAGGCATCAAAAATCAGATAACACACTAAAAATCCTATTGGGAATGGAAGTATATTTCCTTTAGATTTTTTTGAAAACTAGATGAACCTATTTCTTGGTAATTAGCTGTAGAAAATAGTTGCAAGGTTGATCCAAATTAAAGTTTAGTATCTAGTCATTTAATGACAGAAATCAACTCTAGAGTGGTCAGATAGTATCTTACTTGGCTATGCCACTTTTTAGAAAAATAGCCACTGAATATTTTGGATATGATGGTATTGTGATCATGAGAACAGCTATTTATGATGTACTTGTCCATAATGGGTTCTGCACATAAATTTGTAGGGTTTGGTCCTAATATTTTTAATATTTAATTAATGCATTTCAATAATATTAAAATAGAATTTTGAAATTCAAAGTTTTAATTTAATAAATGCAGTAATTAAAGAACAAATAACTAAAATGATGATAATAATACTAAATAATCATGCTCTAAATAATGGGAGCAATTATTTGAAAATCGAATAATAATTAAGTGCTGAAATGTACACTTTGATGTGTGCATTTCAAAATCTTGAATGTAGTAATTATCAAAAACAATAAAGCCAATAAGTGAAGTTTAGAAATATATTTTAAAGAATACAAAAAGATCTAATTTAATTTATAAAATAAAGGAAAACTATTTTGATCCTTAAAGAAAGCATTATAACTTTTTCATGGTTATCAGAGCATCTAAAATAATTTGTTTTAAATTTAAATAGTTATTTTAGAAATTTTTGCTTTATTTTTAGAGTAGTAGAAAAGGGATTTTTTTTCTTTTAAACTGATTTAATTACTTTTAAATGAATGTCAAAGCAGCAAATTCATTTTAAAGCTGACTTAAAGTATTCTACACAGATTTTAGGGCAGAAATTGTATTTTAGGATTTAAAATGTTTTCTTAGAGCATTTGAATGTCCTTTTAAAGAGAAGAAAATATTTAAGAATTACACAATAACATCAAAATTGTACTACAGGAAGCAAATGTTAACAATTTCTAAATTTATAATAATAAATTTGTTCTTAAACTATTGGAAGCTATTTTGTAAAAATTGCTAATAATTGCATTAAATAAAATTTTTAAATAATTTTAAAATTCAATAATAAGAGAAATTATAAAAGCAAATTGGAAGGAATAATGTATGTTTGGAGTAAGATATTTGAAGATAATATTGTTGACCCAAAGAATGATTTTGATGATTATACAATATTGGAATATAAAAAGAGACTAATACCTTTAAAGCTTGATTGAAAATATTTTATAGGAAGCTAATACTTATGATAAGTTTTGAAGTCTTTTGAAAATATTTGAGAAGCTTTTGAACTAAGAAAAATCAAATTTGGATGTGAATTAAGTGAGAAAAGCTGAATGAAGGAAGTCAAATTAACTCATAGCTTTAAGGAGTCAACTCTGACACTATTTTAAAATTTGGTAAATTATTTGGTAAATCTAGAGTCAACCCTAACAGATCACAACTCAACTCTGACATATAGTATAGCACTAGTACAAATCTCAAGTCAACTTCCATAGAGCTTGAGTTGACTCTCTTAGAAAAGATAGAGAGCCTATTTTTTGGATATAGGATTCGAGTCGATACCTGTAGATCTCGAGTCGACTCCAGACTTGCTCGAGTCGACTTCTAAGCTTCTGATAGTAATAACAATCTATGTAGAAGAAGTTGCAGAAACATCCAAAAGTTATTATAACATCCAGATTCCATCCCAACATCCCAAAATGGCTAGTTTTCAAATTTAAATTATCTTAAATTTTAGAAGACTATTTGAAATGATGGAGGAACTACTTGAATACTAAGAATGGTATATTTCAAGAAAAGAAGCCTATTTTTAGCTTAAAGTGTATTTAAGAGAGTCTTTCACCTCTGTACCTGAAAGTTCTTGATCTTTGAGAAATAAATTATCAAGAGAAGAGTATGCAATCTCATGCAAAGCATTCAAGCCATCCTCAAGCAAGCATTAAAGAGTTTTATTAGTTTATTAAGGAGCTTTTTGTATTATAAATTTTTATTTTGCTGAAATCTGCTATAGCAAATTTTAAAGATTTGAAACTTGGGGGATTAGATTTAATCCAAACCTGAAAATTAGATTGTGAGCTTAGAAAAAGGCTTGTAAAGGTTGTGGTTAGTAATCTTAGAAAATCAACTAGATTTGATTGAGTCTGGCCAAAATAATTACACTGTAATAAGCAAATTATAGTAAAAATTTTTAAGTGGAGCTTGGCTAGTGGACATAGGTGTTGAGTGTATACTAAACTACTATAAAATTCTTTATGTTTGTGTGGCTTGCTTGTCTCTACTTATTTTACATTCTTGTTTAGCATTCATTGATTTAATTCCACTACTATACATTGCATTTGCTGAGTCACTATATCTAACTGAGTTTGTGTCAAAAATCTATATATATTTATTTAAATTTTTTAAAATTCTAGTTCACTGTTCCTCTTGGATTATCTAGCTGGATAACAAGTAGTATCAGAGTTTGGTTCTCAACTAAATTTAATTTAAAAATCTAGAGTAAAATCAATGATAACTCATTTGAAAATTTTACTTGTCGAAAGGCAATCCACTAATAGGCCACCTCTTTTCATTGGATCTTGTTGGGGGTTATATGTCATCCAAGCTGAAGACATAAGCAAGTGGAAGATCTGGACAGCTTCAGACCTTATTGATCCTCACTTTCTAATCAATCCATCCCTGATGGTGCTTCCTGATGGAGAACCTACAGATTTTGACTTTTGTCATCGATCTCAGCCATCAATATTAGAGCGATCCATACCTCCGCTAGCCACATTCCTTGTCGATCTGAAGTACTCCAACCAAATCAGATCCGATTTAAGCATTATGCCTCTTTTTAAATTCAAAGCAATTACAGCATGACAGCTGGCTTCAAAGCAAATGAGGTAGGCATAACAGCCATGTCTTGAAAATTTCAGTCCCAAATCTTACTATGTTGCACTCGAACTAGTCGGGATGGATTAGAAATAGGCCCCCCCCAAATGGCTCACCTCTATCCATAAATAGAGACCTAAAAGGAACGCTTAAGATAAGCAATATCTCCCTGATATGCTCCTTCTTTTCTATTTTAAAAATTCTGACTTGAGTATCAGAGGGTCCCCACCAAAGCTAACTCCAGCCATGACTTGTTTTATAGGTTTTGCCACTAAGAAGCCGCAATCACCCTTTGACTCCAGCAAATCTGACCTAAGTTAGATCTCCATAGCAACAGATTAGCACTATAGAAAGGGCTTTGCCTATTTTCTTAAGAAGGAGCATGCCATTAGTCACCATGCCATGATGAAAAGCATCCTCAAGACATTTCGAACATTCCACCACCATGGCTCCCCACACGATCGAGGATCCAAATAGGGTGCCACCACCACAACTATCATAGTTAGCCTCTAGAGTGAGTCAAGAATAGTTTGCCACATTGGTTGCTCCAGTGCCGGCACTAACAATGGCAGTCAATGCCATCATGCACTATAGTTTGATGCAGGCGGTGCCTCCACAACAACCTCCTCAATCTCTATCATGAAGCCCAGATTGAGGAAGATAGACTACGCTCGATCGGCCCCAGAGTCCCAAGCATAGGATGTGTTCGCTTATTCCCAATTCTAGAAAAGGCTCCACCCCAAGCCGATCACTATTCTGCCATGTAGAGACCCACATGCTTCATGACATTGATGTGGACCACAGACTTTAAGAGATGAACCAAAATATTAAGGCCTTGCAGCACTGGGCTATCGGGCAAGAGGGCTAGGCTGGTTTCCACATTGATCCACTATTCTCTAAAAGGATCATGCAGGAACCACTAACCCTTGGCTTCAAAGCTCCTTAGTTGGAGAATTATGATGGGTCAACTGACTGATCGACCACCTGGAGAGCTTAGGGCTCTCATGCTTCTCTACAGGGCCAGCGATGCGATCCTATGCCAAGCCTTCCCTTTTACTTTAAAAAGGGTGGCTTAGGATTAGTATTTGGGGTTGAAGTCCGGCTCCATCCACTTATTTGATTAGATGAACTAGATATTTGTTACTCATTTCACAACCAACAAAATGCAGCACCGGCTATTAGCATCCCTAGTGCATATCAAATAAAGGGAGGGAGAATCAATTCAAGAATATACAGCTCATTTCAATATGGCTATTTTAGAAGTGCATGACTTGGATCAGTCAGTTGCTATGACTGCCTTTCAAAATGGAGTTTAGAAGAATTCTCTCCTTTATTCATTGGAGAAAAAGTATCCATGAGATTTCACAAAATTTTTGGACCAGGCCGAGAAATATGACTGAGTAGATGAAGCTTTTGAGAAGCATGGGGTCCAGGTCGAACCCTCGATGAAAAAAATGAAAAATAAAAGCCCATACCAATATCAGAAAAACCCCCATGGGGTATCCCATGATCAAGGACTCCCCCGCGGCATTAGAGATCGAGGACCCCGCTTTGGACCGCAAGATGTAGGAGCCCTCTAAGGCAATGTTGTCACTCGCCAAGGCACCAATCCCCCTAGGATCCTTTGAATGCTTCCAAGGCATAGGTGCTTATAAAGATTCAAGAGTAGCTACCGAGGCCCCCTAGACTAAAGGCCAAGCTCAAAAATTGCAAGCAGAGAAAGTATTGTCTTTACCACAATGATCACAGATATAACACCAAAGATTGCATCCAACTTCAAGATGAGATCGAGGAGCTCATTCAGAGGGGCAAACTAGACTACTTCATCTAGAGAATAAGGGAGGGCTTAGTGAGGGCACCTCGACATCAAGAGTGGCCTCGACAAGAACCCCCCGTTAGGAACCAACCTGTGACAGGCATCATCAATGCTATCATTGAAGGACATAGAGAAGCGGGGCTAGAAAGCTCGGCTAAGAGGTAGAGAACCAAAAAAGTAGTTACGTTCTCTAAGGAGGATGCGGAAGGGGTCCAGTTTCCACATAATGATGCCGTAATTGTATCCATAAGAATTGCATACTACGCTGTATGTTACATTTTAATTGATAATGGAAGCTTAGCTAATATTTTATTTTATGATGCATTTTTCAAAATGGGTATTGATTCAGGTCAGCTAGGTAGACTTAGCTCCCCCCTAATAGGCTTTACAGAAAACACCATTTCGATTAAGGGAGTCATTACTCTTCCAATCATGATAGGATGACAACCTAGGCAATCTACAGTGGATATTGATTTTCTAGTTGTAAAGGCCCCTTCAACCTATAATGCCATTCTGGGACATACAGGCTAAATGCCCTCAAAGCCATCGTGTCAACTTATCACTTGTTGACGGAGTTCTTGTTGGGTTTCGAGGAGCACAATGGAAGATGGATTTCAAAAATTTTTTTGAAACTCAAGTCTCTCGAAAACCTAAAACCCTAGGACCCCCTTAACAATACAATCAAAATAACTAATAGATATAGAACTTATACCTATTAAGTTGATGAAAAAAGGAAAGAAGTCAGTAATCGATTCTACAAAACCCCAAAGTGTGAGTCTTCCAATGTTGATCCACACAAAATGTTGATCAAAGAATTACTCCGAGAGAACTTTGTCTATGAACTGCTTCATCAATTGAGCCTCTTAATCTAACCAGGACCAAGACCCCTCTCAGATGAACCCTTAGCCTTTCTTCCTCACTCTCTCTACTCTCTAAATCACCTCCTACTCTCTTCCTAAGCCTTGTGTTAACATCAGTAGACTTGTCTTAATAGAAGAGCTATGTCCTAACAAGACAAAGAAGAGAGAGGGATTGATTTGTCTGAGAGTTGAATGCCTTGGACTCTCGATACGAGTCCTATTTATGGGAGGAGAAGGGGTGCAAAAATAGGTTCAGATATGCCTCTTCACGTGTCCCTCAAATCAGTGCATCGAAAAATTAAGATATACTTATTTGAGGACTCTTAATTTTTAGATACATTGATTTAGGTTCTTCTCGCATCTGCCTGCAATCGGATGCGCTTTCAATGCTCCTTTTTAAATCAAAAAAATTTTGATTTCACCATATGGAAATCTCTTTGAATGAGGCTTCTGATGGCATAAATTTTGAGAGTGTGACTATATCCCAACGAGAAGGAATTCTGATGTGAAGTCATGGCTCCTCACGTTGCTTCATCCCCCACACGCCAAGAATTTAGGGGCATTTGATGCCCCATCTGGCCATGGCAAACTTTAAAGTTTGTGCCACCCAGATAGAGGGTTGAGAGGGCTCAACATGGGTCTTAGTTTAAGATTAAAAGGATTTCTCAAAACCTCTTAACCGAACCAAACAATTCAGTGTATTAATTTTTGTGGCGTCCCATCTATGTTTGGCGTCCATTCAAAACTCCACGCTATTTCAAATAAAAATCCTGATCTTATCAAAATTCAAGGGGCATGCGAAGGTTTCCTCATCTATCTAAAAACCACATAAAATAAAGTGATTAACATATTGAAGGACTCTTGGTCCTTTTGCATACAACTTTTATTTCATCGCACAAACTTGGTGTGCCCAGAGTCCAAGCCCCTTTGGACTCTTTGATATGGGCGTGGATAAGGCTTGGGGATGCCCAAACTTAGCTACCCCCTTTAGGCTCAATCCAATCAGGGTCCTACATAAACAGATAAGCCCAATTAAATAAAGTTTAAGCTAAATTTAATTTGGCTAGGAGCTTGAGTTAGCCAACAAGTGCTTGCTTGTTAATTAGCCATCCAATTAGGTTCAATTAACCCATAAAATGAATCCAGTTGATTCTTTGATCAATTTTTTGATGTGTGTGAACCATTAAATTCCACATCTAGTTGGTAGTAGGTCTAGAAGTATATTGTTCAAGTTAGATTAGAGCCAATCTAATTAATTTAGGTCAAATCACATGTCGACCCAAGTTATCCAATTAGAATTCTTTCTAATTGACTCATGAATTAAACTCTTTAATTCATAAAAACCTACAAGGTAAGATTGACATTTAGTAACATATCATGCCTATCCAAAAGATATGAAATTCGATAGAAATTTTGAAAATACTCTTCAGTGATAAGTTATAATGCAATTTATTCTTTCGATCAACCTTCATCCTGAATAAGTGATGGGTATGAAATTAAGTCAAATCCTAACACTTATTCATGTGGATCTTATCCTGCTAATGAAGACTCGATTAAAGAAGCATTAAAAATCAATTCTAAACTTCTTCTTCTTTGATCAAAGACTTTTTGAGTTATCATTTGATGAGATAGCTTAGGATGACAACTCCTCTTATCAGGAGTGATCGATTTTTTATTCACCGAACTCATGACCTACATATACAATTCACCATAGCTAGAACATCCTGTTCATGACTTAGTCATGACTGAATATGAATTAAAATATGAGTTCATGTGAATAAAATCTCATGGTGGTCTCAGGTCTAAGGATCAGTTGCACAACTACTACTTAGAGAACTTTTTTTTGACACGTATGTAAGGCTTTCATAAGAAGTTCTATTTTTGGTAGATCAATTCAGTAAACTCATTACCTAATGAATATCCACATCTTTGTATTAGTATCTCACACAAGTAGCTTGTAAGATCAGCCACCCTCTCTATTGAATATACATAGGATGTGCCAGTCTATCCGAAATATTGATCTCCGACTCAATGCTCCAATGACTAGGAATAATTTTAGATTAAGATTTTAAGATTTCAGATCTTATAGGCATGACCACTTCATGACCCCAAAATCATTATCCTAATCTATAGGGTTCATCATTATCTTTTAAAAATAGAAAGACACAGACATAGATGATGAATTAAAGAATACCTTTATTAATATATAAATATCAATATATGAGTTGGAGTTTTACAAAAATAAGTGCCATCAAAACACAAATTCTATTGACTTTAAAACACCTATCTTTCATTCTTTCACTTGCACTAAAATCAATCGTCCCTATATTTTAAACCCATATTATCAAGATGGCAATCAAACAGTTGTAATGGTAAGACTTTAGTGAATGGATCTGCTATATTGTTCTTTATTTCAACTCATTCAATAGATATATCTTATCTCTCGATAATCTTTCGAAGGAGGTGATTGCATCTGAGGATGTGCTTGGATCTATGGTGAGATCTCGACTTCTTTGTTTGAACAACGACTCCAGTGTTATCACAATAAAGTGGTACTGGTCATTCAATTTTAGGAACCACTCCTAACTCAGTGATAAATTTTTTCATCCAGACAACTTTCTTGACGGCTTCACTAGCAACGATATATTCTACTTCAGTGGTTAAGTCAGCTACAGTCTGCTGCTTAGAACTCTTCCAACTCACTACTTCTTTATTTAAGATAAAGACATATTCAGATATTGATTTGCTATCATCTAGATCAGACTGAAAACTAGAATCAATATATCCTTCTAGTTTTAGCTCTAATCCTCCATATACTAGAAAAATATCTTTAGTCCTTAAGTACTCAAGAATGGTCTTTATAATTTTTCAGTATTTTTTTCTTGGATTGCCCTAAAATCTATTAGCTATACCTAAAACATAAGCCACATCGGGCCTGGTACATAATATTGCATATATTATAGATCTCACAGCCGAAGCATAAGAGATAGAATTCATTCTTTCTCTTTGTTCTTATGTCTTAGGAGACATCTTCTTGGAGAGACATATGCCTTGACTCATGGGCAAGTACCCTCTTTTACTTGCCTCCATGTTGAATTTCTTCAACACCAAGTTTATATACCTGGACTGGGAAAAGCCTAACATCTTTTTAGATCTATCTTTATAGATCCTTATACCTAGTATATAGGATGCTTCTCACAAGTCTTTCATGAAAAATTAATTTAATAGTCAAGTTTTGAACCGATTGAAGCATTGAGACATCATTCCTAATTAGTAATATGTCATCGACATAAAGAACTAAGAAGACAATGGCACTCCACTTGTCTTCTTATACATACAAGGTTCATCCACATTTTTAATGAAGCCAAACTGTTTGACGTTAACATCAAAGTGAATGTTCCAACTCCTCGATGCCTGCCTTAATCCATAAATAGATTTTTTTATTTTACACACTTGATTTGCTCTCTCATTTGAGATAAATCTCTCTGGCTATGTCATATAGACTTCTTCCTCAAGATTTTCATTGAGAAAAGCAGTCTTGACATCCATCTGCCAGATTTCATGTCATAGTATGTAGCTATTGCAAGCAAAATCTTGATGGACTTGAGCATAGCCACTGGTGAGAATATTTCATCATAGTCAATTTCTTGTTTTTGTTTGAAATTCTTCACCACCAATCTAACCTTGTATATATCAACTTGGCTATCTACTCCAATCTTCTTTTTGAAGATCTATTTACAACCTATCAAAGTTACACCCTTAGGCAAATCAACCAAAGTCTATACTTAGTTGGTCATCATGGAGTCTATTTCAGATTTTATCGCTTCTCACTATTTATCTTACTCATGATAGCTTCTGATATGTTAGTGGATCATCATGCTTAATGATACTGGCTTTATTGTCATTTTCAATGATAAAGCCATATCTTATAGGTATATGATGAACTCTTTTTGATCTTTAGAGAGGAGGCGTGTATTGTGGATGTACTTCTTTATTTCGTATTTTTGGTTGAAAATTTTTTTGAGAACTATCCATGTTTATTTATAGGTTATTAACTTCTTGAAGTTCAATTATCCTCCCACTAGCCACTTCTTAGATAAACTTCCTTTCCAAGAAAGTAGCATGTCTACTAACAATTATCTTTTGTTCAGTAAGTATATAGAAGTAGTATCCAATACTCTCCTATGGATAACCTACAAATCTATATTTTTTGGATATAAAACTTAATTTATGTCCAAAATTATTCTTGATATAAGCCAGACAGTGCCAAATCTTAAGATGCTTAAGACTAGATTTTCTATCCCTCCATATCTCATATGGAGTGCTAGGAATAGCTTTGGAAGATACCCTATCTAAGAGATATGCAGCAGTTTTCAGGGTATATCCTCAGAAAGATATTGGTAGATCAGTGAAGCACATCATGGACTGCACCATATTTAACAAAATATAATTTCTCCTTTTCACTACACCATTTAATTATAGTTTGTAAGGAGAGATCCATTCAAAAATGATACCTTTGGATTTAAGATGATCAAAAAATTCACTGGATAAGTATTCTCCTACTCGATTAGATCGAAAGATCTTAATACTTTTTTCAGTTTATTTCTCGACCAAACTTTGATACTCCTTAAATTTATCAAAAACTTCAGATTTATATTTCATAGAAAATACATATCCGAACCTAGATAGATCATCAGTAAATATGATGAAATAAGAGTATTTTTCTCTAGCCTGAGTCGTCATAGGCCTACATACATCAGAATATACAAGAGCCAATAACTCGTTTGCCCTTTCTCCATGTCCAATAAAAGGAATCTTAGTCATTTTTCTTATGAAACAAGATTCACAAGTCTCATATGATTCAAAATCACATGAGTCAAAGAACATATCTTTATACAACTTGTTTATTCTTAACTCATTGATATGGTCAAGATGGCAATGCCAGAGATATGTCTCATTGATATCCTCTCTTTTTCTTTTCATATTCGTATTAATATAAAAGATTTCATCATTAAGCGATAACACTAGAAGATCATTTTCAATAAAACCAATGCCAAAGATTTTATTAGAATGAATAATAGAGCAACTATTGTCCTTTACATTTATTTCAAAATCTTATCTTAACAACAAGGGTATAGATATTATATTCCTAATTATCTTCGGCATATAGTAGAAGTCCTTTAGTTTTAGAACTATGCTGGAAGGTAACTTTAGCAGGTAGGTGCCTATAGCTTCGGTGTATATGGTCTCTCCACTAGCGCCAAACAGCTTAAAATCATCTTTCTTCAGCCTTCAAATTTTTTGCAATTCTTGCAAAGATTTGTAGATATGTGAACCATATGTGGTATTCAATACCCAAAGATCACTAGCTAAATGACTTAATAATAAAATGGTTTGCATCATATATATACGCTTTTGTGTAGTGCTTGCAGCTTGCTTCATGCTTGCAAGAAAACTCTTGTAATTCTTTTTCCAATGTCCTAGTTTGCCATAGTGGAAATAGGTGACATCCTTTGCCTTCTTCTTCTTGAAGGTGCTACTCTTAAGATTCAATTTTTGTTTTGAACCTTTCTTGCCAGTTTTCTTCTTATTCATAAGAAGAATAGTACCCTTCTCTCTCTTAATATGGATTTCTACTATCTTAAGCATATTAAGTAGCTCTGGCAATGATATATCCAACTTGTTCATATGATAGTTGATTATAAACTAGGAGGAGTCTGAGAGAGATTACAGTATCAGATCCTGACTGAGTTCACCATCCATGTGAAAATATAATTGACTTAATCTAGTGATCAAGTCAATGAGTTTAAGCACATGGCCTTGAACCGATGTACTCTCAATCATCCTGGCTCGAAAAAGCTACTTGAATATTTTATATCTAGCAGTCTGACTCTATTCTCTGTATAAATTCTTAAGATTAAGGAGTACAGATTGAGGATCCATTTCTTCATGTTGCCTCTGCAGCTCGTTGCTCATGAAGGCCAACATGATGTACTTGATAGTAGTGCTGTCATTCTGTCATATCTTATATGTGGCTCTCTTCTTCTCAGTAGCATCTTCCCCAATAGAATCAAGACTGAAAGTATCCAAAATATAAGAGATTTTTTCTTGCATAAGAACAATATGCAAGTTCCTCATCCAGTCTATAAAGTTTGAACTGATCAACTTATTATTTTCTAAGATGCTTTGCAATGAGAGTGAAGAAGCTATAATAAAATTATCTATATAACAAGAACAACATATAATCAGACCACTCATAATGACATATACAACAAGAAAAGATCTTCTATCTAGTTGTATTTTCTATTATTTTATCGGATACCATAGCCCTCTCCTATGGTAAATGAGAAACCCTATCCTAGTTTCTTAAGTAGGGTTGGGATCTTAATTTCTCATAGAAGTTTTGTGGTTACACAACAAATCTTTTTGAGTTTAAAGGTAGGAGACATTTTTCAATTGCATCCCATGTATCTCTCAATAGTATCTTGGCCTCTAAAACTCTTATAGTCTTGTTTTAGTTAAGTTTTAGTTAAGTTAAACCCTTCATATTCATATAGTCAGATTGAATAATACTGCCTTTGTAGTTAAACAACAAAGCAGCATACTTAAAAATACCATAAGCATCTATTATGTACTAGAACTATATTACAACTTTTTCCATAGTAGGTCTTGTAGTTACACAACAAACCTACTATAGTTCTAGTCATAACATAAATCTAGCATGAAGGAAGGCTCTAGTAGTATTTTTCAACATCAAGCAATCCTAATTCAAGATTCGAACTAATCTAATTAGCTAGAAAAGTATTAAAATAAGATTTATAGGAGTCCCTCCGTTGCTTTTTTAGACACCAACAAGTTGGCCAGACTAACAAACGAAACCAATTAAATAACCACCACACTTGAAATACTTCTAGACACCAATTGATTTAACCGATTCAAGAATTGGTAAGCAGTTGCTTATCACCACACATGCCAAGATTTTAGGGGCATTTGATGCCCCATCTGGCCATGGCAAACTTTAAAGTTTGTACAACCTAGATAGAGGGCTGAGAGAGCTCCATATGGGTCTTAGTTTTAGATTAAAAGGATTTCTCAAAACCACTTAGCTGAACCAAATAATTCAGTATATTAATTTTTATGGCATCCCATCTGTGTTTGGCATCCATTCAAAACTCCAAGCTATTTCAAAAAAAAATCTTGATCTTATTAGAATTCAAGGGGCATGGGAAGGTTTCCTTATCTATCTAAAAATTACTTAAAATAAAGTGATTAACTTACAGAAGGACTCTTGATCCTTTTGCACGTAACTTTTATTTCATCACACAAACTTGGTGCGCCCAGAGTCCAAGCCCCTTTGGACTCTTTGATATGGGTGTGGATAAGGCTTGGGGATGCTCAAACTTAGTTACCCCCTTTAGGCTCAATCCAATCAAGATCCTACATAAATAGGTAAGTCAATTCAATAAGATTTAAGCCAAATCTAATTTAGCTAGGAGCTTGAGTTAGTCAACAAATGCTAGCTTGTTAATTAGCCACCCAATTAGGTTCAATTGACCCATAAAATAAATCCAATCCATTCTTTAATCAATTCCTTGATGTATGTGATCTATTGGATTCCATATCTAGCTGGCAGTAGGTCTAGATGCATGTTGACCAAGTTAGATTAGAGCCGATCAAATCAATTTAGGTCCAATCACATGCCGACCCAAATTATCCAATTAGAATTTTTTCTAATTAACTCATGAATTAAACTCTTTATTTCATGAGAATCTACAAAGCAAGATTGATATCTAATAATGCATCATGCCTATTCAGAAGATGTGAAATTTGATGAAAATTTCGAAAATATTCTTCAGTGGTAAGTTACCATGTTATTCAATCCTCCGATCAACCTTCATTCCGAATAAGCAATAGGTATCATAAGTCAAACCCTAATACTTATTCATGTGGATCACATCTTGCTAATGAAGACTCGATTAAAGAAGTATTAGAAACCATTTCTAAACTTTTTCTGCTTTGATCAAAGATTTTTTGAGTCAACATTTGACTGTTGGATTTGTGCCCTAGAAGCCAATTGTTGGCTGACACATTATGTAATTCTTGGGTCTATACTTGTACTTATAATTTTTTATCAATAAAAGACTTTTCCTTTTGAATCATGTTCATGTGTCCATGATTTATCTTAAAAATTAATAAAGATGATTTTTTGTATATTCTTAAAGAGTTAAGAATTTGAGACATACATTTATTAGTAGTTAATTTCTAAATACTCTCGATGAAAGGATCATCACGAAGGACAGTAATCAATCTATTTGAGATCGGTGCATGGTTCACCTCCCTTATGGGCAGATGAGTCTCAGATCTGTGGTGTAGAGACATCGAGTGAAGGTACAGGTGGTTGTTAGAGAACAACATGCACTGAGCGTGACCAACACAAGAGCCACATGGATGTCTACTCACTCGTCAGTGGTCTTTTCGATGCTACAGTGGTGTAAGTGGTCCTTTGACTTATGGTGTCATTGGCTATTCACAGCGAGGCTACTGGGTTTGATTATACATTCTCTTAGTCCCTAGTCATTCAGATCCTTGTTGTGTATGTTGGCTTTAGTAGGTTCAAATTCACTGTTTGGAGTAGGACGCACCTAGATGGGATCTATTGACCTTGGTAGAAAAGGAGAAGTCTTATGCAATTTGTGAGACTGAGTTCAGAAAGTCTTTAGCCAAAATAAGTATGAATACTGAAAAAGAATTTTTACGAGATTCACAAATGAATTTGAGTCGAGCCAATCTAGCATATGACTGACGATGGGGTCTAACGAGCTCTCTATGATCTCCATCAAGTCGGGACTCACGATAGAAGAACTAAATTATACGATAACTGTACCTAAGAATTTATACTTTTATTCTATTGGGTTGTCATTATATACTGTTAGATGTCACTGATGGATTGTGAGACTCATCGGGTGTTATCTTGATGATCGATGGTCCTCGAAGGGTAGCATTGGAAATATTTCAATCTATTAAAAAGAGTTTCGATGATACTGTGATAGAGATCACAATATATCTCACTATCAGATAGAATGAAATCTATGGGATCACACATTAAGAGATTTAATCTCAAATTTATCAATTGGGCTTATGAAGTTTCAATTAGATTAGGATTATTGAAATCCTATTAGATTTATGAGAACCATACTAGCACATGGTTAAACCTAATTTTTTTTGTAACTTTGATTTGATCAAGTCCATAGCCTTGAACCTAACCTAAATTTATTTGAATTTAATTGGGCTCTTAATTGTGAGCCCAAAAAAATTTAATTAAGTCAATTAGTTGGCATAATTATTCTAACATTATCTCTTCTTTATCTCCTAATTATCTCTAAGTATGCATGTGGAATAGATGGAAGAATGAGTGACACATCTTTTTCTTTTTAAAAATTATTGGGCACCATATCCTAGAGAATCCCACCTCCACTTATATGTCATGGCATGGGAGAGAGAGTGGGGTCCATGCCCTATCTCTTTTTGACTAAAGATCCCTTTGTGGGTTGCCAAGAGTTGGTACCCCAACTACCTGACATATATGCTCATGATGCCTCTTGTACATGCTTAAAGAGACTGATTAATTATCATTTATATCTAATTTTATTTGATATAAATCAGATTAAAAAAGTAGAGGATTTTTATGAGATAAGAATCTATCTTTTTAAGATAATTGGGTTCCTAATATGTATCAGGACAGTATCTATATATAAAGGGTGGTCTCTAGAGTTTCATAAAATAAATTTTTAATTAACAAAACTCTCTCTCTCTCCATCTCCATGCCTCTTCTCATCATTTTCTTCCTTTTCATGCCCAAAAGTTAGGTGCTCTCTCTTCCATACATCAAAAAGAAGTATTGGTGACTTAGAGATCAAGGATCGAGGAGAAGAAGAAAAAGGTTGCAGATCAAAGGAGTTAATCTCGCAGTTAAGATCAAAGAAGTTGATCAAAGTCTTCAAGGTCAAGATTCTTCTTGAGAAGAGGAATCTCATATGAGAAGAAAAATTTGAGATCAATCACGGTGGATGTCCGTAGAGATCGGACACATGTGTGGCTCAACCTTCTACGAATTCAAAATTATCAAAAGTAGTGAATTGCTACCCGCACAAAGGTAATGAGATCTGATCTCATAATTTTATTTTAAATTTTAGATTGATAATATATATTTTTTTTAGGCTTGGGTAGGTTTAGATCTGGTATCTTGCATGTGGGGTTAAAGGGTTTGACCCGATTTATTTTTTACTGTCTATTTTCAAAGTTTTGAAATCTACACATGCTGCCTACCTGATTTTCTAACAGTGATATCAGAGCCAAAGATTTTGAAAATATATATGATCTGATTTTTAGATTAGATCTAAAAATTTTAATAATTTAAAGTCAATTTTGTGCTGATATAAGGTTGTCCTGCTATAGGGTTTACCCCCTATACTGCAAAGATTGTCTTAGAATAAGATTGATCGATTTTGAAAATTATTTTCGAAATAATTAAATCAAATCTTTTAAATCTAAAAATTAACATATGTGATATGTTTAATTTATGTTTAGACCTAAAATTAGAATGTTTAAAAGTTTACATCAAACTGATATAAGGTTATCCTGATATAGGGTTTACACCCTATATTGTAAAGGTTATTCTAGTTTGATGTGAATCAATTTTTGAAAAAATATTTTCAAAATATTTTGATTATTATTTTAGATCTAATTTTATACATATTTGATATATGTAAATTTAGTTTTAGATATGAAATTAATGTATATGTGATGCATATTTGATTTAGATCTGAAACTACATATATTTGATATATGAAACTAGGTTTAGATTTGAAACAGTTTTAAGATCATAAGCCATTAATTGCATGCAATGAAATATAACCTAAAAATTATTTTTAGATCTAAAATTATGTTATTGCATGTGGGTATGGATTGAATAAATTAGATCTGAGTGAACAAACTACAATTAGGGTCTAATTGATTAGATCAGGCTAGAATCCATTTTTGATTTTGAGTAGTTGATTGAACTTAATCGACAGATGATTAGGATTAGATCAAAGAGGCTCAAAGTTGACTTTAGTTATAGTTGGTCACATCGATTTACATTTTGATGTGAGTTGGTTGACTTAAGATCGAATTTGGCTCAGTGGTTCAGGTCTGTTTCAATAGGTTAATCTAATCGATTCTAATTGACTAATTCAGTGTCTAAAGCAAGTATTTAGATAGTGGTTATTTAATTACTTTCGTTATTTGACCTGACTAATTTTGATTGATGTCTAAGAAAAGCAACGGGGGGACCCCCATGCATCTTAACTTACCTGACCATCTTGGAAGATTTAGTTTTGTGTTAGGTTACTTGTTGACTCGAGTTCACTCATGCCAACTAGGATGGTTAGACATATTGATGTACTGACTTGATTTAATCAGTCGGATATCAGATCTGCTGATTTAGAAGAGATCTAAACTCAAATCTTCTCATTAAATATTAAGTCTAGAGGTCTTCCATCATTGTAGAGATGTAGGTGCCTTTCTGATATTGACGTTCTCGGCTAGTTACAATGGTTCTATTGCATCGAAAAGGTACAACTACTCTATTGACATTTGATGTCTTAGGGTAGAGATGGGATTAGATCCAATAACTATTAGGTGAGGGTCTCAATGATGGCTTTGCACTTGCTGGTGAATGATGAGTCTAACTTAACTAAGGAATATGCCAATAATTGTTAGGTGAGGCCACAGGACTTAGAGACCAAGTCCACTGCATCTTGCTTAGTGAAGCAATGGAAAAGTGTTATCCGCTCATCGGTCTGTACTCATTAATAACTGTTAGGTGAGATGTATATAGATTAATGAGACTGCAGTACCCACTTGAAATCGATCGTGTGTAGGTTTTCATTTCTCCATCCGAAGAGTATGGGAGATTAGAGAAAATAGTGGGAGCCTTTATTTATTTTTAAAGTTTTTAAAATAAATAATTTTATAAGTATAAAATCTAACTAGAAATTATTCTTTCTGCAGATAACCATATCGAGTTCAAACCTCTTAGCCTGAACTCTTGATACAAATAGGTTGACAGGCACCAATTACAAAGACTGACTTTGAAATTTAAGAATTATTCTCAATTTTGAAAAACTCACCCAATCCTCAATCAGAAAGTGTCTGCATTACCTGCTTACCCATCCACTGATCAATGAGTTGCACTTGAGAAGTGAATGGACGAAGATAACAAGGCAAAGTGCTATATCTTAGCATCTAAGTTCAATGATCTTCAGCAGCAACATGAAGATATGAGGACTGCTAGAGAGATGCTGGTTCATCTATAAGAGTTGTATGGTGAACAGAGTCGCATAGCTCACTTTAAGATTTCTCGAAGACTTTTCAGAGTGAAGATGCATGATGGGCAGGCCGTCAATGATCATTATTTAACAATGATCAAGGACATAGAGGAGCTTCAGAAGCTCGGGATGGATATGGATAAGAAATTGCAGGTGGATCTGATCTTCCAGCCTCTTTCTGATTCATATGGGCAGTTCATTATGAACTACCATATGAATAAGATTAATGCTACTTTGCCAAAATTATTGAATATGCTGGTGACTACAGAGGGCATCTTGAAAAGTTCAAGGGGCACAGTTCTAGCTGTAGAGCGGGCTTCCTCCAAAAAAAATCTTCTTTCAAGAAGAAGAAAAAGCCTGCAAAGAAGCAGAAGAATGATGTCAAGCCCAAGAAATAGGTTTCGAAGAAAGCCGACGATAAAGAAAAATATTTTCATTGCAATGTCGAAGGCCACTGGAGAAGGAATTGTCTGGCCTACCTGGCGACTGTCAAGAGCAGGAAGAAGGATGGACTTTCTGAAGGTACATCTGAGTTGCTCATTACTGAAACTAATTTAACGATTTTCTCTTCTTCTAGTTGGGTTCTTGATTCTGGTTCAAGTGCTCATTTGTGCACTTCAATGCAGGGTCTTGAAGAAGTTAGGGGGCTGAGGGATGAAGGTGAGATCACTCTCCGGGTCGACAATAGAGCAAGGATTGTTGCTGTGGCCGTCGAGACCTACCCTCTGCGATTACTGTTAGGATTTAATTTTTTTTGAAATACTATTTTTATGTACCTGTAGTCAATAGAAATTTGATTTTTATCTCTGTGCTAGTATAGGATAATTATAATTTTTATTTTAATAAAGACATGTGTTCTATTTATTTTAGAAATAAATTTATGGCACGTGCTTTCTTGATTGACGGTCTTTACCATTTGCATATGGATGCAAGTGTAAACATTAATGAGCAAATAGTGAATGCCATAGAGTCTAAGAGATCTAGAGATAGGATCAATCAAAAGTATCTCTGGCACCTTAAGCTAAGTCATATTGGAGAAGACAGACTCATCAAACTGAAGAAAGATGATCTTCTTAGACCATTGACTTTTGAGTCTTATCCAGTCTGTAAATCATGTCTTCAAAAAAAATGACCAAGCTGCCCTTTGTAGGATAAGAAAAAAGGGCCACTGAGATATTAGTCCCAGTACATACTGATATCTATGGTCCATTTGATGTACAAGCCAGAGGTGGCTATATCTACTTCATAACCTTTACTGATGATTATTCACGGTATGGGTTTGTCTATCTGATGTACCGAAAGTCTGAAGCTTTTAAAAAATTCATAGAATTCAGACATGAAGTAGAAAAATAGATCAAAAAATCAATAAAAGTTCTTCGATCAGATCGAGGAGGAGAATACCTTAGTGGAGAATTTTGGACTTATCTCAAAGATAATGGTATAGTCTCACAATGGACACCTACAGGGATACCTCAACTCAATGGGATATCTGAAAGGAGAAATTGGACCCTATTAGATATGGTCCGATCCATGATGAGCTTCACAGACCTTTCTGATTTTCTCTGGGGACATGCTTTGCTTTCTGCAATTCATCTCTTGAATCAGATTTTCTCTAAATATGTTCTTACCATACCATATGAATTATGGCATGATAAGAAGCCAACTCTTGGGTACCTCAAGATTTAAAGATGTCTGGCCCATGTCAAAGTGATAGCAGGCGGACAAGTTAGAGGCTAGATTCTTTAGAGCTCATTTTATAGGGTGTCCTAAGAAAATCATGGGATACTACTTCTATCTTCCTGAAGATCACAATGTGATTGTGAGCCATCATGCTATATTTTTGAAAAAAAAATTTATCCAAGATGGAGGCAGTGGGAGGAAGATTGAGCTTGAAGAGAAAGTCTCTGAAGAGCATCGAGTCTAAGAATCTGAACCCAGTAATGAGCCAGTAGATGTGATACCTCCTCCATTTCGTAAATCAAGTAGGTCCTCCCATCCTCCTGAAAGATACTTAGGTATTCTTATAGAGGATTTAGAGGAAGTGTTCCTTATGGGAGATAAGGACATTAGGAATGATCTCAAAACCTATGATGAGGCAATGTTAGATGTAGACTCCAAAAAATAGATGGATGCGATAAAGTCAGAAATTGACTCTATGTATTCCAACCAGGTTTGGTCCTTAGTAGATCCACCTGAAGGTATTATACCTATTGGGTGTAAATAGATTTACAAAAGGAAGATTGGGTTAGATGGTAAGACAGAGACCTATAAGACAAGGCTAGTCACGAAAGATTATAGTCAACGTGAAGGCATTGACTATCATAAAATCATTTTATCCATAGCCATGCTGAAATCTATTCGTACTCTACTTGTGATAGCAGTATTTCATAATTATAAAATCTGGCAGATGGATGTGAAAACTACTTTTCTAAATGGATATCTTGAGAAAGATTTCTATATAGAGCAGCCTTTGGGTTTCACGTTTAGTGATAGTGATCATAAGGTCTGCAAGCTGCAAAGGTTTATATATGGACTCAAAAAAATATCTCAAGTTGGAACACTCGCTTTAATGATGTGATCAAAATATTTGATTTCATAAAAAATGAAGAGAAATCGTGTGCGCATAAAAAGATCAGTGGTAGTGCTGTCACATTCCTCATATTGTATGTGGATGACATCCTCCTGATTGGAAATGATATTCTCATGCTGACGTTGATCAAAGTATGGTTGTCGAAAGAGTTCGTCATGAAAGATCTAGGAGAAGCTTTCTATATTTTTGGTATAAAGGTCTATAGAGATAGATCCAAGAGTATGATAGGACTCTCATAGCATATATACATAGAGGAGGTGCTGAAGAGGTTCAGCATGGAAAACTTCAAGAGGAGTCTTTTGCCCCTTAGACATGGCATTCATCTCTCCAAGAAGATATGCCCTGACACACCTGAGGAGATCCAATGCATGAGCAAGATCCCTTATGCTTCAGTAATAGAGAGTCTCATGTATGCCATATTATGTACACGCTCTGACATAGCACTTGCTGTGAGTATCACGAGTAGATATCAGGCGAATCCAGATGAAGAACACTGGATTGCTATTAAAAATATCCTTAAGTACTTGAGAAGGACTAAGGATTTGATGTTGGTCTTTGGTGGAGGATCGGAGCTGAAAGTTGAGGCATACATCGATTCAAACTTTATGACTGATGTCAATGATAGAAAGTTTATATTAGGGTGTATCTTCTTGTGTAATGGTGGTGCAGTTAGCTGGAAGAGTTTCAAGCAGCCGATCATTATAGATTCGATCATGGAAGCCAAGTACATCACTGCCTTTGAAGATGCTAAGGAAGCCTTTTGGTTCAAGAAGTTTGTTGTGGAGCTGGGTGTGATGCCATCAGATACCATTGCACTGCACTGCAATAACAACGGCGCCATAGCTCTCACTAAGGAGCCCAGGTCTCGCCAGAAGTCTAAGCATATAAAGCGATAGTTTCACATCATATGCGAATATCTTGAGGAGAAGTTCATTGAGGTTCAGAGAGTCGACTCCACACTGAATGTGACGGATCCGCTGACCAAGTCTCTCAGCCAGTAGAAGATCGAAGCTCACCTTGAGAAGATGGATCTTAGGTATATGGCAAATTGGCTTTAGGTCAAGTGGGAGTTTGTTGGATTTGTACCCTAGAAGCCAATTATTGGCTGACACATTATGTAATTCTTGGGTATATACTTGTACTTATAATTTTTTTATCAATAAAGGACTTTTTCTTTCCAATCATGTTCATGTGTCTATGATTTGTCCCAAAAATTAACAAAGATGATTTTTTATATATTCTTAAAGAGTTAAGAATTTGAAACATACATTAATTAGTGATTAATTTCTAAATACTCTCGATCAAAGAATCATCATGGAGGATAGTGATTAATCCATTTGAGATCGATGCATGGTTCACCTCCCTTACGAATAGATGAGTCTCAAGTTTGCGGTGTAGAGACATTGGGATAAAGGTGCAGGTGGTTGTTAGAGAACAACTTGCACTGAGTGTGACCAACATGAGAACCATATGGATGTCTACTCACTCGTCAGTGATCTTCTCGATGCTGCAGTGGTGTGAGTGATTTTTTGACCTGTGGTGTCATTGGCTATTCGCAGTGAAGCTACTAGATTTAACTGCACATTCCCTTGGTCCCTAGCCATTCGTGTCCTTATTGTATATGTTGGCTTCAATAGGTTCAGGTTCATTGTTTGGAGTAGGATGCACCTAGATGGGATCTATCGACCTTGATAGAGAAAGAGAAGTCTTATGTGATTTGTGAGATTGTGTTCAGAAAGTCTTTGACCAAAGTAAGTGTGAACACTAAAAAAGAGTTTCCATAGGATTCATAAATGAACTCGAGTCGAGCCAATCTAGCATATGACTAATGATGGGGTCTAACAAGCTCTCCATGACCTCCGTCAAGTCAGAACTCATAATAGAAAGACTGAATCATATGATAATTGCACCTAAGGGTTCGTACTTTCATTCTATTGGATTGTCACTATATACTACTAGATGTCACTAGTGGATTGTGAAACTCTTCGGACGTCATCTTGATGATCGATGGTCCTTAAAGGATAGAATAAGAAATATTTCAATCCATTGAAAAAAATTTTGATGATACTATGATAGAGATCACAATATATCTTACTACCAGATAGAATGAAACCTATGAGATCACACGTTAAAAGATTTAATCTCGAATTTATCAGTTGGACTTATGAAGTTTCAATTGGATTAGGATTTATTGTAATCCTATAAGATTTATGAGAACTATGCTAGCACACGGTTGAACCTAATTCTTCTCGGGACTTTAATTTGATCAAGTCCATAGCCTTGAACCTAACCTAAATTCATTTAGATGTAATTGAGCTCTTAATTGTGAGCCCAAGAGATTTGATTAAGTCAATTAGTTAGCATAATTATCCTAACATTATCTTTTTTTTATCTCCTAATTATCTCTAAGATGCATGTGGAATAGATGGAAGAATGGGTGGCGCATCTTTTTCTTTTGAAAATTATTGGGCGCCATATCCTAGAGGGTCCCACTCCCTCTTATATGTCATGACATGGGAGAGAGAGTGGAGTCCATGCCCCATCTCTTTTTGGCTAGAGATCCCTTTGTGGGGTGCCAAGAGTTGGCACCCCAACTACCTAACATATATTCTCATGATGCCTCTTGTACATGCTTAAAGGGACTAATTAATTATCATTTTTATTTGATTTTATTTAGTATAAATCAGATTAAAAAGATAGAGAATTCTTATGAGATAAGAATCTACTTTTTAAGATAATTGGGTTCCTAATGTGTGTCATGACAGTGTCTATATATAAAAGGTGGCCTCTAGGGTTTCATAGAATAAATTTTTGATCAACAAAACTCTCCCTCTCTCCATCTCCACCCCTTCTCTCATTATTTTCTTCCTTTCCATGTCCAAAAGTTGGGTGCTCTCTCTTCCACATGCCAAGAAGAAGTATTGGTGTCTTAGAGATCAAGGATCGAGGAGAAGAAGAAAAAGACTGCAGATCAAAGGAGTTGATCTCGCAGTTAAGATCAAAGGAGTTGATTAAAGTCTTCAAGGTCAAGATTTTTCTTGAGAAGAAGAATCTCATACAAGAAAAAAAGTTTAAGATCGATCCTGATGGATACCCATAGAGGCCGGACACGTGTGCGGCTCAACCTTCTACGAATTCGAGATCATCAAAAACAGTGAATTTCTATCTATGCAAAGATAATGAGATCTGATCTCATAAATTTTTTTTAAATTTTAGATTGATAATATGTGCTTTCCTTAGGCTTAGGTAAGTTTAGATCTAGTATCTTGCATGTGGGGTTAAAGGGTTTGACCCATTTTATTTTTCGCTGCCTGTTTTTAAAGTTTTGAAATCTACACATGCTGCCTATCCAATTTTCTAATATTGACGAGATAGCTTAGGATGACAACTCCTCTTATCAGGAGTGATCAATTTTTTATTGACCAAATTCATGACCTTCATACATAATCCACCATAGTTGGAACACCCCATTCATGACTTAGTCATGAGTGACTATGAACTAAAATATGGGTTCATATGAATAAGATCTCATGGTAGTCTCAGGTCTAAGGATCAGTTGCACAACTCCCACTTAAAAAATCTTCTTTTGACATGTATGTAAGGCTTCCATAAGAAGTTCTCTTTTTAATAGGTTAATTCAGTAAACTTATTACCTAATGTGCACCCATATCTTCGTATTAGTATCTCATACAAGTGGCTTGTAAGATCAGCCACCTTCTCTATTCAGCATATATAAGATGTGCCTGTCTATCCGAAATATTGACCCCCTACTCCATGCTCCTATGACTAGGAATGATTTTAGATTAAAATTTTAGAATTTCGGATCTTACAGGCATAACCATTACATGACTCCAAAACTATTGTCCTAATCTATGGGGTTCATCATTATATTTTAAATATAGAAAAACAGCTGTAAATGATGAATCAAAGAATACCTTTATTAATATATAAATGTCAATACATGAGTTGGGGTTTTACAAAAATAAGTTCCATCAAAATACAAATTCGATTGGCTTTAGGGCATCTATCTTTTAGTTCCCCATTGAACATGGTACTAGAGGAGTTCGAGGAGATTAGATGTGGGCTCGCCATTATTGTGTGATCACCCTTCAAGGAGCGATAACCACAAGTCCACTCCTAATTGAAGGGCTTGATACTTGCAATGAATTGATCAAGGAGTGAAAGAACCAATGGAGGACCTCATGACGATCTCCCTAAATAATGGAAATAAGGAGCACATGAAGGAAAAACTATCTTTTTCCTTGTAGGATCTTCCAGATCTAATGAGATCTGGGGCGAAATATTTCAAAAAAAAATTATTTTATGATATTTCAGATTTAAAATCTATTAGAACTAATTTTTATTATCTGATATTAAATCTAAAATTATGAGGAATAGATAAATACCTCTAGGGTAACTAGATTACCCTGTAGATGATCGCAGCAATGTCCGAGGTTCTAAAATAGCCACACAGTCATCTGGCCTCTATCGGTATTCACTTGAGCAAGATCTAGATCATCTTCTCCTCATAAATTTTTGCTCTAAAAATCAGATCTGGATCTGATCTGGAAGATCTTCAAAAGATCTTCTGAAGCTAGAGCAGCAGCTTCTTGATAAATCTCTGCAGCCTTCTAATCAGGAAGCCACCATGCCTTGGATAAGCACCAGATGGATGCCCAACCTCTTGGATGTGAAGATGGTAGAGAGAGGAGCAGAGGGGGTATAAAGAAGTGGAGAGATTTCAGGTTTTTGCTGGGTATTGAGCAGAGCCTCTAAACCCTAGGTGCAGACATGGTTTAAATAGACCATGCTGCGCCATGCAGTGCCACATTATTCGACCAATCAAAAAATTTTAATTAATTCTAAAAAAATTTTGATTGGTGGAGTGATGTCATCTGATCATATCAGATAAGAATCCCCACAATCTCTCTTACTATTGGTGCCAACACTGGATAAGCACAGTGAGATTGGCGCCCCACAGTCCAAGTTGATCAAGGGATCAGAGTCCTCATCTCATGGGACTCTACCCTTATCCACTTGGGGCGCACGCCCAATTTGAATATGGCACCCACTTTGAGGCCCAATTTAGCAGGTGGACACTCCATAAAAAGTCTCCAATGACCTCTTTCCAATTGGCCTTCAGTCTAAGGTCCATGGGTCAACGTTTGACCAATGTCCTAAAACGGAAATGACAAGTGACAGGAATTAGCAGGTGTTGTCTTAAATTCATCTCATGAATTAAGATAAGCCCTTTCTGAGCTGGACTGGCTCCAGTCAGACTGTGAGAAACCTTCTCAAGGTTCTCTGGGTGAGTCAAATCATATTTGGCTCAGTCGAGATAGAAAAGATTACACGAGGAGAAAGTTAGGCTCAATCGTGTGCTAGCACGATTTTCTTGAACCTAATTGGATCTAATCCAAATCAATCGAACTTGACTAGCTCAATTGATGACATTCAGACTCTGACTCTTGTTTGTGAGATTCAGTTAGGTTCATTTCTATATGGTAATAAGACAAGTCATGATCTCATCATCGACATCATCAAAACTTTTTTTGATGGATCAGAACTCTTCTGATTCAGACAATTAGAATGATCGATCATCAAGATCATTCTAATTGCTCCCAAAATCCACCAGTGAAACCAAGCAGTATATGGTGGCAACCCATCAGAAATGAAGACAAACCTCTTGGTGCAGCTACATGTGTGATTGAGTTCTTCTATCATGAGTCCCAACTGAATTAGGGTTAAGGTGAACTCGTCAAACCCAATATCAGTCATATGAATCAATCGATCGATCCAAGTTTGATGTGAAACCTTAATGAAAAACTCTTTTTCATTATTTCACTCTGCCATGGCCATGGCCTTAAGGACTTGATCTGTCGATCATCATAGGATTACTCCTCTTATCTATCGAGGTTGATAGATTCCATATTGGTGCAATCTGGTTCCTACAATGAATATGCTACAGTCAACATACACCTCAGAATTTCGAATGGCTAGGAGACTGAGTTATGGTGTAGTCAAACTATAACACACTCAAGGTGAACTGTCGATGTACCTCAGGTCGAAGAACTAGACACACAGCTATAACATCGAGCTAGTCATCGATGAGAAGGTAGACTTCTTTATGACTGCTCGAGGTGGTCATGCTCAGTACTCTCATTCTCAACGAATATTTGTACTCTCACTCTGGTGTCTCAACACCATAGACTGAAGACACATCTATCCTAAGAAAGTGATCGTACACCAACCTTCCGGATCGATCACCATCCTCGTGATGATCCTATGGTCAGGAGCTGTTTATGAGTTAGTTATGTAAATTCATGCCTTAAATTTTCAACTCTTGAAAATATGAATTAACATTCCTACTAACTCAAAGGATGTATCACAGACATAATATACACAATGTGATAGTAGAATAACCCTTTTATTCATTTATAGTCAAAATTATAAATTTGCCCTTACATTTGTACAGGAATGTGTCAGCCAATCTGGCATCTAGGGCACACATCTAACAAACTCCCACTTGACCTAATGCCAATTGGCTGCATATCAAAATTCCATTTTCTCATGGTGGGCTTCGATCTTCTACTGGCCTAATGGCTTTGTTAATGGGTCTGCCACATTGTCTGTGGAGTCGACTCTCTTAACCTCGACATAATCTTTTTCGAGGTAATCACAGATCAGATGGAATCGCCGCTAGATATGCTTGGACTTCTGGTGAGACCTTGGCTCCTTAGCTAGGGCTATGGCATCATTATTGTCGCAGTAAAGAAGGATGGCATCCGATGACATCACTCCAAGCTCTGCGGCAAACTTCTTATATCAGAATGCCTCCTTCGCAGCTTTCGATGCAGCAATATACTCTGCCACCATGGTGGAATCAGCAATCACCGTCTGCTTAGAACTCTTCCAGCTAACTGCACCACCATTGCAAATGAACAGACTCCCAAATATCGACTTTCGATCATCTATATCAGACATAAAGTCTGAGTCTGTAAATCTCTGAACCTGGAGTTCTCCATTCTCAAAGACTAGAAACATATCTTTAGTCCTTCTCAAGTACTTAAGGATATATTTCATAGAAGTCCAGTGCTCTTCACCTAGATTTGACTGATATCTACTTATGACACTCACAGTATGTGCTATATCAGGTCATGTACATAGCATGACATACATGAGGCTCCCTATTACGGAAGTATAAGGGATCTTGCTCATGCGTTCAATTTCCTCAGGTATGCTAGGGCACATCTTCTTGGAGAGATGAATGCCATGTCTAAAAGGTACTAAACCTCTTTTGGAGTTTTCCATGCTCAACCTTTTTAGCACCTCCTCTATGTACATCTTCTGTGAAAGTCCTAGCATCCTATTTGGTCTATCTCTATAGACCTTAATACCTAGTATAAAGGATGCCTCTCCTAGATCTTTCATAGAGAACTCTTTAGACAATCATATTTTGATTGAGATCAACATGAAAATATCATTCTCAATCAGGAGGATATCATCTACGTACAGTACGAGGAAGATGACTGTGCTCCCACTGACCTTCTTGAACACACATGGTTCCTCCTCGTTCTTGATGAAGCCAAATATTTTGATCACATCATTGAAATGAGTATTCCAGCTCTGAGATGCTTGCTTAAGTCCATAAATGAATCTTTGCAGCTTGCAGATCTTGTAATCATCATCACTTGATGTGAAATCAAGCGGCTGCTCCATATAGATATCTTCCGCAAGATATCCATTTAAGAATGCCGTTGTCACGTCCATCTGCCATATTTCATAATCAAAATAGGCTACAACAGCAAGCAATGTACGGATGGATTTTAGCATAGCTACGGATGAAAAGATATCCTGATAGTCAATGCCTTCACACTGACTATAACTTTTCACTACGAGCCTAGCCTTAAATGTCTCCACATTCCCATCTGCACCTATCTTTCTTTTGAAGATCCATTTACACCTAATAGGTACAATACCTTCAGATGGATCTACCAAGGTCCAGACTTGGTTTGAGTGCATCGAGTCAATTTCTGATCTCATTACCTCTAACCATTTCTCAAAGTCAATATCTGATATCGCCTCATCATAGGTTTTGGGGTCATCACCATGAACCCCATTTTTCGTGAGAAATATTTCCTCTACTTTTTCTTGTATAGTACCTAAGTACCTTTCAAGAGAATGAAAAATCTTAGTCGATCTACGAGGTGGAAGAGGTTGTGTTAGGACTGGTTCTAATTGATTGGGTTCCTCAGGTTCCTTAGCTCGTTGCTCTTGGGAGACATTCTCCTTGAGCTTAATTATTCTTCCGATGCCACCATCTTGAATAAACTATTTTTTAAGAAAAATAGCATGTCGATTCACAATCACATTGTGATCTTTCAGAATATAGAAATAGTATCCTAATGACTCTTTAGGATATCCTATGACCCGAGCTCTAAAAGACCTGAATTCTAACTTGTCCACCTGTTGTCTCTTGACATGAGCCGGACAATCCCAAATTCTGAGATGACTCAGACTTGGCTTCTTACCATGCCATATCTTATATGGTGTGGTAGAAACGATTTTAGAGAAAAACTCTATTCAATACATATATTGCTGTCATGAGACAATGTCCCCAAAGAAACTCAGGGAGGTCTATGAAGCTCATCATGGAATGGACCATATCTAATAGGGTCTGATTTCTCCATTCTGAAACCCCATTGAGTTGTGGCGTTCCAGGTAGAGTCCATTGAGAGACTATGCCATTATCCTTAAGATAGTCTAGGAACTCCCGATTAAGGTATTCGCCTCCTCAATCTGATCGAAGAACCTTAATGGGCTTTCCTGTTTATTTTTCTACCTCATATCTGAATTCTTTAAACTATTCAAAGGCTTCAGACTTGTATTTCATTAGAAATACATACCCGTACCTAGACATATCATCGATGAAGGTAATGAAGTAGACATAGTTGCCTCTAGCGGCACATCAAATAGGCCACACACATCTGTATGTACTAGGGCAAGTAGGTCTGGGGTCCTTTCTCCATATCCTGTAAAAGGAAGCTTGGTCATTTTGCCTTGAAGGCATGATTCACAAACTGGATATGACTCGAAAATCAACGGACTCAATAGCCCGAATTTTTTCAATTTGTTAACCCTATCTTTCGTGCTATGACCTAGCCTTAAGTGCCACAGATACCTATCATTTAGACTATCTCTAGGCCTTTTAATTCCCATGGCATTCACATTTTGCTCGATATGAAATACAGATACATCAATATGTAGTTGATAGAGATCATTAATAAGAAAATCATTTGCAACTTTATTATTTTCATAAAATATATTACAATGGTTCTTATGAAAGCTAATCACATAGCCTTCTTGTGCTAAACATGAAACAGAAATCAAATTTCTGCTTACTGCAGGCACATAATAACAATCTCTAAGAACTAAATCTAATCCTAACGGTAATCGCAGAGGGTAGATTTTCATGGCCACAGCAGCAACTCTTGCTCCGTTCTCGATATATAGGATCATATCCCCATCCCTCAGCCTCCTGCTCTCCTCAAGACCTTGCATAGAAGTGCACAAATGAGCACTAGAATCAGAGTCAAGTACCCAACTGGATGTAGAGAAAACCGTAAGATTAGATTCTATAATGAGCATTCCTCCAGAAGGACCATCCTTCTTATTCTTCAGGATGGCCAGGTACTGAGGACAGTTTCGCTTCCAATGGTCATCTGAATTACAGTGAAAATATTTTTTCTTTTCAGCAACCTTCTTCTTCGGTTCCATCCTTTTCTTCTTCCCATCCACCTTCTGCTTCTTCGCAGACTTCTTCTTCTTTTCAAAAGACTTTCTCTTGGAAGAAGTCTACTCTACAGTAAGGACTGAGCCTTTTGAACCCTTCAAAGAAAGCTCAGCCGTAACCAACATGTTCATTAACTCAGCCAAGGTACACTGCATCTTATGCATATGAAAGTTCATGATGAACTGATCATATACATCAGACAAGGATTGAAGGATCACATCAATCTGAAAATCCCTATCTAAGATGACACTGAGCTTCTCAAGGTCCTTGATCATTGTCAAACAATGATCTTGGACTGACTGCCCATCACGCATTTTAGCCTTAAAAAATTTTTGACAGACTTGATACTTGACTGTGCGACTTTGTTCACCAAATAACTCTTATAGGTGAGCCAATATTTGGTGGATAGTCATAATATTCTCATGCTGGCGCTGCAAGTCATCAGACATGGCACCCAACATGTAGTACCTGACTTTGTTATCGTCATCCATCCACATTTTTAGAGATGCTCTTTGTTCAGCAGTCGGACGTGCTGGCATGGCAGGTGGATCCTGGTCCAAGACATGAGTCAGTTTTTCGAAACCTAGAATAATTCTGTAGTTTCTCAACCAGTCCTTGAAATTAGGTCCAGTCAATCTGTGGGTGTCTAGTATTTTGGTCAGAGGGTTGGACGCAAACATGTTTCCTATAGAGAGTCAAGAGTTTCTAGTTAGATTTTGTAATCAGACTTAACCAATTTGTTTAGAAATTTTATTTTTAAACAAATTAGGCTCCCACTATTTTCTCAGATCCTTACACTTCCTAGGTAGAGATGTGAAAATCTTCATGATTAGTAATTTCTAGTGGGTGGTGCGGTCTCACCGACTGGCTCACCACCTCACCTAACAGTTATTGGTGATGGGTCAACCGATGAGTGGACAACTCTTGTCCAATGATTCTCTAATCATGGTACACCCAAAACTTGATCTCTAATTCATGAAGCTCACCGTGCTCAGAATATTGCTCCAATCCTTAGTTAAGTCAGACCCACCATTTGCATGAATTAGATTCCTGATTGGGTCCCTCACCGTATCTAAAATATTGAGCACAATCCATCCTCTAATCTATAGCGTCCAATGCCTAATGGACATGGTTGCATCTTTTCGGTGCAACTGAGCCACTATAACCAGTTGAGAACAATCAACCCTGGGAAGGGCCCGCACATCCACAATGGTGGAAGACCTTAGACTTAATATTTTCCTAGGGAGATTTGATTTAGGTCTCATTAAACTTGACTTGACATAGTCATAACAATTATGACTAACCTAGTGGCATGGGTTAGCTCGAATTGTTACCCATCTCAAATCAGAACTAGATCAACACATATGGCCAGATAAGTGAGACCAGTGGGAGGGATATGCCATTAACTTGACAAGAATGCATTCGAGTCGAGTAGCTCCCAATTAAAAATCAGTCGGTCACATCTGCCCAACTTACCTTAGATACCAAATTGTCGAACCAGAACTAATTAGGTTAGCCCATAATCCAGGCTCTAACCATTGAGCCAAATTAGGTCTTAACTTGATCGAGTCACATATGTATGTGATTCAACCTTAACCTAGACTTAATCCTATTAGGCTGGTCAATTATTAGCTTTCATGATTTCACCTAACCAACTTTTGATTCAGTTTGATCAACCGCTAAACCTAATTGAGCTACCCAAGCTCGAATCTAATTTTATGAAAATGACTTAGATATGAAATTCTCAATTTTAGATCTAATTTAATTTTATAAGCTTAATTCATTAATTAAGTCTTGGGTTCATAAACAAAACATGTAAATAAATCTTAGGGTTTCAGGATCTAGGATTTTGCAGAAAAGTAAATTTTGATTTCTGATTAAGGATGAACGCGTAGCACCCCTACATGCCATAAGAACATCCCATTGAATGAGAGGAGAGGGTCTTAAACCCTACTTTGTTCTTATGACCGGACGGCCATGAGGAATACCTTAATCAAAAATATTAATTTAAACTACAAAACTAGTTAGATCTAAGTTACATATCACATATATAATTTCAGATCTAACTTATACATGCTTTACATATATCTCATGTATTAAAATATGATCTAATTAGCATGCTTTCAGATCTGATACATTACATATAACATCTAAAAAATAAGATTTAAATTAAACTATTCAATATGAAATCTATTCTAGATAGTTACTAGAATAATTCTACAACTAGTCTAGGCATGCAATAGATCAATCTTATGAATTAATTAAATTTTATTTTTTATTTTCTGATCTGAATATAACATTTATAATATCAAAAAAATAGAGAATAAATTAGATCTAATTTATATTTTAATCACATTAAAATATAAAACTATAAGACTATTCATAGATTAAACTACTCCTAGTCTAGTCATGTATCTCATACATGTTAGATCTACTTAGATTTAATTTTAAATTTTTTTGATTTTAGATCCTATCATATCTAATGTGACATCTAAAATTTATTAATATTAGATAAATAAAAATAAAAATTAGATCTAAATTAGATCTAAAATAGAGCCATCAACCTGGCTCTGATACCAGTTGAAGGAAAAACCATCTTTTTCCTTATAGGATCTTCCAGATCTAGTGAGATCTGGAGCGGAATATTTTTTTAAAAAAATTATTCTATGATATTTTAGATTTAAGATCTATTAGATTTAATTTTTATTATCTGATATTAAATCTAAAATTAAATCTAAAATCATGAGGAATAGAGAAATACCTCTAGGGTAACTAGATTACCCTATAGATGATCGCAGCAATGCCCGAGGATCTAAAATAGCCACGCAGTCATCTAGCCTCTATCAGTATCAACTCAAGTAGGATCTGGATTATCTTCTCCTCACAAATCTTTACTCCAAAAATTAGATCTGGATCTGATCTGAAGGATCTTTAAAAGATCTTCTGAAGTTGGAGCAGCAGCTTCTCGATAAATCTCTGCAGCTTTCTAATTAGGAAGCCACCACACCTTGGATAAGCACCAGATGAATGCCCAACCTCTTGGACGTGAAGAGGGGAGGGAGAGGAGCAGAGGAGGCATGGAGAAGTGAAGAGATTTTAGACTTTTGCTAGGTATTGCGCAGAGCCTCTAAACCCTAGGCACAGACAGGGTTTAAATAGACCCTGCTGCGCCATGCAGTGCCACATCATTCGATTAACCAAAAAATTTTAATTAATTCTGAAAAAATTTTGATTGGTAGAGTGATATCATCTGATCATATCAGATAAGAATCCCCATAATTCCTCTTACTGTTGGCACCAACACTGGATAAGCACAGTGAGATTGGCGCCCCACAATCCAAGTTGATCAAGGGATCAGAGTCCTCATCTCATGGGACTCTATCCTTATCCACTTGGGGCACATGCCCAATCTGAATATGGTACCCACTTTGAGGCCCAATTTAGCAGGTGGACACTCCACAAAAAATCTCCAATGACCTCTTGTCAAGTGGCCTTCAATCCAAGGTCCATGGGTCAACGTTTGACCAATGTCCTAAAATAAAAATGACAGGTGACAGGAATTAGCAGGTGTTGTCTTAAATTCATCTCATGAATTAAGACAAATTCTTTCTGAACTGGACTGGCTCCAGTCAGACTGTGAGAAACTTTCTCAAAGTTCTCTGAGTGAGTCAAATCATATTTGGCTCAGTCGAGATAGAAAAGATTACATGAGGAGAAAGTTAGGCTCAATCGTGTGCTAGTATGATTTTCTTGAATCTAATTGGATCTAATTCAAATCAATCGAACTGGGCTAGCTCAATTGATGACATCCAGATCTTGACTCTTGTTTGTGTGACCCAGTTAGGTTCATTTCTGTTTGGTAATGAGACATGTCATGATCTCATCATCGACATCATCAAAACTCCTTTCGATGGACCAGAACTCTTCTGATTCAGACAATTAGAATGATCGATCGTCAAGATCATTCTAATTGCTCTCAAAATCCACCAGTAACACCTAGCAGTATATGATGGCAACCCATCAAAATTGAAGATGAATCTCTCGGTGCAGCTACCTGTGTGATTGAGTTCTTCTATCATGAGTTCCGACTGAATTAGGGTTAAGGTGAACTCGTCAAACCCAACATCAGTCATTTGAATCAATCGATCGATCCAAGTCTGATGTGAAACTTTAATGGAAAATTCTTTTCCATTATTTCACTCTGCCATGGTCATGGGCTTAAGAACTCAATCTTTTGATCATCATAGGACTACTCCTCTTATCTACCGAGATTGATAGATCCCATCTTGGTGCAATCTAGTTCCTACAATGAATATGCTACAGCCAACATACACCTCAGGATTCTGAATGGCTAGGAGATCGAGTTATGGTGTAATCAAACTATAACACACTCAAGGTGAACTGTCGATGTACCTCAGGTTGAAGAACTAGATACACAGCTGCAGCATCGAGCTAGTCATCGACGAGAAGATAGACTTCCTTATGACTGCTTGAGGTGGTCACGCTCAGTACTCTCATTCTCAACGAATATCTGTACTCTCGCTCTGATGTCTCTACACCATAGACTTAAGACACATCTACCCAAAGGAAGTGATTATACACCAACCTTCCAGATCGATCACCATCCTCATGATGATCCTATGGTCAGGAGCTGTTTATGAGTTAGTTATGTAAATTCATGCCTTAAATTTTCAACTCTTGAAAATATGAATTAATATTCCTACTAACTCAAAGGATGTATCACAGACATAATGTACACAATGTGATAGTAGAATAACCCTTTTATTCATTTACAATCAAAATTATAAATTTTTCTTTACATTTGTACAGGAATGTGTCAGCCAATCTGACATTTAGGGCACATTTTAGAGCCACCATTGAACATGGTACTAGAGGAGTTTGAGGAGATTAGATGTGGGCTCGCCATTATTGAGTGATCACCCTTCAAGGAGCGATGACCACAAGTCCACTCCTAATTGAAGGACTTGATACTTGCAACGAATTGATCAAGGAGTGAAAGAACCAATGGAAGACCTCATGACGATCTCCCTAAACAATGGAAATAAGGAGCACACAATTCGAATTGGATCGAACCTAGATGAGGTAACTTGTGACCAACTGACTACTTTTTGTAGGAGAATGCAGACATGTTTACATGGTTAGTTTGGACATACCTAGGATCGACCCCGAAGTCATAACCCATCGACTGAATGCGGATTCCTTCCATCGACCTATTAAATAGAAGAAGCATACCTTTGCCCTTGAGTGCCAGAAAGCTATCATCAAAGAGGTTGATAAACTAATCTACGCCAATTTTATTAAAGAAGTGACTTAACCCTATTGGCTGGTGAATGTGGTCCTCATGAATAAGGCAAATAAAAAATGATAGATCTGCATTGACTTCACCGATCTCAACCAGATCTGTCCAAAAGACAGTTACCCCATGCCTCAAATTGACCAACTGGTGGATGCCACTTTGGACCATGAGCTCCTCACCTTCATGGATGTCTTCTCGAGCTATAACCAAATCAGAATGGCATCTGAGGATGAAGAGAAAACTACGTTTACTACTCATCAGGGTCTTTACTATTACAAGGTTATGTCCTTTGGCCTAAAAAATACAGGAGTAACTTACCAACGATTGGTGAATAAAATCTTCGAGGGATAGATCGATTGAAACATGGAGGTGTACATAGATGATATGCTGGTTAAAAACCAAATTTGGATAATCATGTCAATGATCTCAAAGAGACTTTCGACATCCTTCAAAGATATCGGATGAAGCTAAATCCATCAAATTGCACTTTTATTGTCACCTCAGAAAAATTTTTCAGATTCATGATCTCACAAAGAGGCATCAAAGTGAATCCAGAAAAGATTAAAGCCATTCAAGAAATAAGTCCTCTGAAGACTATAAAAGAAGTTCAGCGCCTGACAGAAAGGATAGCAACTCTCACCACTTCATCTCTAGATCGGCAAACTACCTAACCTTCTTCAAAACTTTGAAACAACTAGTGAGCTTCAGGTGACCAAAGAATGTCAACAAGCATTTGAAGAGCTAAAAGCTTATCTCAACTCATCTTCGCTTCTTGCTGGCTGAACCAGGAGATAAATTGTACCTTTATCTGGTAGTTTCCCCGATGGTGATAAGTTTAGTGCTGGTGCAAGAAGAAGGAAAGATTCAAAGGCTGACCTATTACACAAGCAAAACCCTTAATGATGCCGAAATCAAGTACACAAGGCTCAAAAAATTGATCTATGCTCTCATTACTACAGTTTGGAAGCTCCAACCCTATTTTCAAGTGCATACCATTGTAGTCTTAACTAACCAACCCCTCAAAATGGTTCTATATCAGTCAAACATGGCTGGTCGGTTGGCAAAATAGGCTATTGAGCTTACAAAATTTGATGTGAAGTTCTGACCTCGTCCCTCCATCAAGGCATAGGTTTTGGCTGACTTTGTAGTGGAATGCACAATCCTGAAAAATCATGAACCAAAGGAGAATCATGAAGAGACTGAACCAATCAAGGAGGGTTCATCGAAAGTTGGATCTAAGGAGTTCTGGACCATGCATGTAGATGGGTCATCAAACTCTATAAGGTTGGGAGTGGGTTTGTTACTTGTCAGACTGGGGGGACTTGTCATAGAATATACCTTGCAGTTCGACTTCTCTACCACCAATGAGGTCGAATACGAAGCACTTGTCACTAGACTAAAGATTTCCAAAGAGCTCAGGTGCAAAAGCTAAACGTCTATGATGACTCCCAATTAGTGGTAGGACAAGTGAAAGGCGATTATGAAGCACAAGAGGAAAACATAAAGAAGTACCTACAAAAGGTGAGAGGCCTAATCTCCATATTTACTAACTTCAATATTCAGTAGGTATCCAAGATGGAGAATTTAAGGGCCAACTTGATATCTAAATTGGCTAGTTCGACACCGCAAGACCTCCCCAAAAAATCCTTCTTCGAAATCTTGAAAAGATCTAGTGTCAAAGAACCATCCCCGGTCTTACAGATTAACAGTGAGTCAAGTTGGATGGATCCCTTCATCCGATTCCTCAGAGATGGAACACAGTCACCAGACTTCAAAGAGGCTCAAAAAGTTAAGTACTAGGCACCCCGCTATATCTTTTATGAAGGTAAGCTGTACAAAAAGTCTTTCTCCCTACCCCTTCTCAATTGCTTAGGACCCTCCGAAGCTGCCTTGCGAGAAGTTTGTGAACGAATATGTGAGAATCACTTCGGGGTAGGTCACTAGCCTACAAAGTATTGCAACAAAGGTACTATTGGCCTTCTATGCAGAAAGATGCAACCAATCTGACAAAATAATGTTATCAATTCTAGCATAATGCCAATATCCAATGACAACCAACCATACCGCTGACTCCAATCAACACCCCTTAGCCCTTCGCATAGTGGAGAATGGATGTTCTTGGTCCATTCCCCCTAACATCGGGACAACAGAAGTTTCTACTAGTTGCTATCAATTACTTCATCAAGTGGGTGGAGGCCGAGCCACTAGCTCGAACTACAGAAGCTAAGATAAAAGGCTTCACTTGGAAGTATATCATATGCTGCTTCGGTCATCCCCAAGCTTTGGTCATAGATAATGGTTGCCAGTTCAGTGGGACACAATTTGCTGAGTTCTATCATAAATATGGCATCTCCCATCACTTCATCTCAGTAGGACATCCATAAGACAAAGGAGAAGCTAAAGTAACCAATCAAACTCTCCTATCAAGGTTGAAAGCCAGGATAAACCATGCCAAGGGGTCATAGGTGGATGAACTACATCATGTGTTGTGGCCTACATGTAGAGGTGGCAAAATATGACCCAACCCGCCAATCTGACACACATTCGACCTATTATAAGCAGGTTTGGGTTTGGATTAAACAGGTTCGGATCATAAACGGATCGACTTGTTTAATCCATTTATTAAACGGATTGAATTTTGGTTTAAAATTTTCAACCTGCCTAGCTTATTTAACCTATTTAAGATTTTTATTTATTTGGGCCTATGGTCTTGTGGGCTTTTGGTCTATTTCCATGGTGATTCATGCGGGCCTACGCATGGAGCACACATGTTTATTTCCCCTAAATTTTTCGGTCTGTACGTTTATTTTTCTACATTTATTTTCTCTCTTTGATAGACTTCAACAAACCCGCCACCCTCGAAACCCTCTCCCAGTGGTTCCTCCAGTCCCTCTCCCCTGACCCCGAACCTCGACGCCGCATGGAATCTTTTCTCTCCACCACCACTGCCTCATCCCGCTTCGTCCTCACCATCCTCAACCTCATCGCCACTGACCCCATCGACGAGCAGATTTGCCTCGCTATCGCCGTCCACTTCAAGAACCACCTTCGCTCCGGTTGGTCGCCCTCCTCTTCTAATGACCTTCCGACTCCCTCCATTGCCTCACCCACTCTACCACTCCCTCCACCTCAACCAGATCCATTCATCGGTGCCACTCCTGCAAAGCAAAGTAGCAAACCCCTCCTCCCGCTGTCCCCAATATGCTCTGGCTCCGAAAAGATGGGCTCATCAGAGAAGATCTTGCCATTCTTTTCCTCTTTGCCGTATGCTTTCTCATTAGAGTCTGACATCCTGAAGGGAGAGGGCACCATGACGTAGCCCTACCATGGATCTCCATGGAAGCCATAGCCCATGGGGATGTCATCCTCGATGGCTCCATCATCGAAGTTTTCGACATCACTGGAGCCAGTCGAAAGCACGAGGGTGGAGGCCAGAGAGACGATCGGGCAGAGATGCAGTGAGGGAGATGGCAGAGATGGTCGGCCATAGAGAGTCAAAGATGGAACATATTTTTTTAAAATTTGTTTTATAAATGGGTCATTAAATAGGTTGACTTTTATTTTTTTTAAAGGGGTTATAAACCAGTTATAAACAGGTCAGATCGGGTAACCTATTTATTAAGTGGGTTGGATTTGAGTTTTAAAATTTGACCTATTAAAATAAATAGGTCAGGTCCGGATTCAAAGTTTTTTGATCCAACCTGTTAATACCTGACCCGACCCATTTATACCCGATCCCACCGATTACCACCCCTACCTACAAGACTATCCAAAGGATTCCGACAAGAGAAACCCCTTTTAACCTATCCTTCAGGACTGAAGCAGTAATTCTGTTGGATATTGGGCTCCCTTCCTTACGAGTAGAGAGTTTTGATGAATGGAAAAATGCAGAATCACTCGAGACAAACTTGGACCTGCTCAAGGGAACTCATGAGAAGGCACGAGTCAGAATGGTAGCTTATCAATACCGAGTAACTCACTACTACAATTTTCATGTTCAAAGTAAAGAGTGTAGGGTCGGCGACCTGGTCCTGTGACATGTTGAAGTGTTCTAACCCAATGAGCAAGGAAAACTCTCTCCTAGGTGGGAAGGCCCTTATCAAGTTGATGAGATTATCAGTCCAGAGACCTATCGCCGGAAGCGACTAGAGAGGACCTCACTACAATGTCCTTGGATGAAGATAACTTACAGATGTATTACCAATAAAATTTTCTTTAATAAAGTGTCTCCTTGATTTTTAAAATTTTGCAGAAGAGATCTTCATCTCCAAAAATGAAGCCCGCTATTTGCACTTCATAACCTGATCAAAGCCCGCTAACTGCACATTATATCCAAAAATGAAGTCCGCTAATTGCACTTCACAATCTGGATGAAGCTTGCTAATTGCACTTCGTCTCCGAAAATAAAGCCCGCTAATTGCATTTCGTAACCCAGATGAAGCCTGCCAATTGTACTTCATCTCCAAAAATGAAGCATACTAATTGCACTTTGTAATCTGAAGGAAGCTCGCTAATTGCACTTCATAACCAAGATGAAGCCCACTAATTGCACCTTGTCTCCAAAAATGAAGCCTGCTAATATCACTTCATAAGCCAAATGAAGCTCGCTAAACTGGGCTGCTTGCCTCGGGGGGCTAGATGGATGGCTCCCCATAGCTTTGGGGTAGGAAGGATGGCAAGCTTGGAAGATCTTATCTGAGCTGGAGTAGCAAGGATAACTTTGGCTAGTGCAGAGAAGACCCATATGGAGCATGCTTCCCCTTTACCAGCATCAACAGTCTTTTGCTTCTTCTAGGCCCCAGTTGTGGTCGAAGTCTTCTGCTTCTTTAGTGCATTTTTCTTCCACACTTCAAGTTTTTTGGGCCTTATATCTGCACCAAGTTAAGATAAGTCAGCGCACACAAAAAAAAAGGAAGAGAGAGTAGACATTGGAAAAACAACTAAACTATCTCTCACCTCTAGGGTCAATTAGACCGAGGCTAGTTTTAAAAAGAATCTATGACATAGATGTCCTGGCTGATCGGTACCTAGATGTAAGGGACAGGATTCGAAAGGGTCAAAATCTAGTTCACTGCACTAGACCCTGTTGATTCGACACTTGAGCTAGAATAACCATAACTTTCTCATCCAGTGTCAAAATCCATATTATGACCCCATTCTGGAAAACTTCTTTTGAGCTCTATGAGGTTGGCTATTTCACCACCACTATAAATTTTGAAGCCTAATCCAATTGTTTGACTGATCAACAGGAGTATACAAGAGTCCTAGTCCAACATGGAGTCTAGTTTTGATTTATTTTTTATTTTATTTTATTTTCAATTTTTTCTTGTAGTTGAATCAAAAGTTTTAGTCTATAAATAAGGCCCTTTGGCTGATGTTGTAATTAGTTTATTCGAGTTATTGAAATAAAATTTTAGAGAAGAGAGTTTCTTCTTTTCTTTATTGTTTTTCTTTGTTTCGTGCATCTTCAACCTCTTTTTCTACCTAAACGTGGCCCTAGGCTACAACAGTTGGTATCAGAGCCCAGCAATTTCTTGAGTGGTGATTTTTTCCTACAATTCAGATGGTGGTCACAAGAAGAACCAACCTACAAATCAAGAGGCAGCCCATGATGAAATCACACAGTGGGAATAGGACCTGATGATAGAGGCCAAATATTTGAGGAGACAGGTGGCAAATCTGACTGTTCATCTTGCATAGTAAGAAAATCGAGATATGAGATTTGAAGCAGAACCAGAAGATCTACGATCTAACAGGGGTCTTTCAGATTTTGACAACTCCTTCCATAGGGATGTTCCCACATGCCAATGAGAAGGTCATGATGATTTGTTCAAGCAATCAACCTACTGGTTTGATTCTATAAGAGTAGATCTATCTGAATATTTGAATAGTCTACAAACAGAGGTATTCCTTGATTGGCTAGATCAGATCGAGCACATCTTCGAGTATAAGAAGGTACATGATGACAAAAATATAAAACTCATTGCCTTAAAATTAAGTAGTCAGGCTTTTGCTTAGTGGCAACAATTGACAAAAACCAAGAAACACAGAGGCAAACCAAAAATATAGGACTGGAAGAAGATGAAAAAGGTATTAAGGGAGCAATTTTTACCCTTCAACTATATGCAATCCTTATGCCAATGCTTGCAGAACCTTCAAGGGCCTCAATCCATGGATGATTATATGAAAGAATTTTACCAATTGGTCACATGGAATGATCTGACAGAGAATGAAGAACAGATAGTCGTGAGATATCTTGGAGGACTTTGTGTTGGATGTATGCTCTAGAAACCAATCTTGACGACACATATTATATTTTTAGGATATATTTTTGTACTTTATAGGTATTGATATTATCATTTATATTTTATGTGTCCATGAATCATCTAAGAAATTAACAAGATGATGATACATATTCTTAAAGAGTTGAGAATTGAGAAATATGTTATTGATGGTTAATTCCTAAATTGCTCCTGATCATAGGATCATCATAGAGATGGTGATTGATCCAGATAGACTAGTGCATGGATCACTTTCTTCGAACAGATGGGTCTTGAGTTTGCAGTGTAGTGACACTAGAGCAGAATGTAAGTGGTTGTTAGAGAACAACTAGCACTGAGCATGACCAATATGAGAAGTCACATCGATGTCTGCTCACTCGTTAGCGACTTTCTCGATGCTGCAGTTGTATGACTGATCTTTTGATCTGAGATGGCACTACTACTGCAGTGAGGCTGTCAGAGTTTGACTGACACATAAACATGGATCTCAATAAGCTCTTGTAGTGGATGTTGGTGATAGTTGATCCACTATAGGAGTTGGATATGCATCAAGATGGGATCTATCGATCCTAGTAGAAGAAAATAGTCCTATGAGATTTAAGAAGCTGAGTCCTTAAGTCTATGGCCATAGCAGTATGATTGATGGAAAAAATTTTTATAGAATCATATATGGATTCGAGCTGATTGAATCTATCATATGATCAATGATGGAGTTTGATGATTTATCTATAACCTACCTTATGGTCGGAACTCATGATAGATGGATTGCATCATACATTAACTGCACCTAGAGGTTCATCACCTTTTAGTTTGCTGGATTGTCATTATATACTACTAGATGTCACTGATGGATTTTGAGACCCACGAGCATCATCTTGATGATCGATGATCCTTGATGGGTAGAGTTGAAATTGTTTCAACCTATTGAAAAGAGTTTTAATGATATTGTGATAGGGATCACAATATATCTCACTATCAGACAGAATAGAACCTATGGGGTCACACACAAAGGAGCTTTTGACTGATCAAATGGTTGAATTATGATTATGAATCGTGACAGAATTTGATTATCAATTTGATTGATGATTGATCCAATGTAAAAATTGCAATCAAGTAACTTGCTAAAGAGTTAGTGAGTTATAGGAGGTTAATTAGCAATTGAATTACTAATTCACTCAATTTGATTGAGCTATGGGACTTGCATCAAGTCTAATTAAATTAGATTTAATTTAACTTGATAGGACTTTGATTTGATCAAATCTTATTGGGTTATAAGATAACTTAAATTGCATGAAAGAATAATTCCTATTTGAATTAAGATTTGGATTTAACTCAATTTCTAATTAGACTAGGATGTATGAATTTTTATTTGGACAAAAAATTTTTATTTCTGTGGGTGCACCAAATCCTAATTGAATTAGGATTAAATTGAGTTTGACTCAAGCACTAAGAGAGAATCCAAAAGGACTAGGATTCCTTCTCCAATTAGGTGACATCTAATCTAAATAGTTTGGGCTCCAAATCAGATTTGAGTTTCTATCTATTTGGGTCTAATATGGTCCTAATATGATTAAGATTGATTAGATTTTTATTGAGTTTAAAATAGCTACCTAAAGGAGAGTCCCATTAGATTAAAAGACTTCTCTCCATGCCTTAAACAAGTCCCATGCCCACTTGGATTTGGTCGCCTAAACAAACTCACACCCAACCAATTTTGCACGCCATCTTTCCTCTCCTTTTAGCATGTAAGAAATATAGGAAATCCCTTTTCTTCCATGTGATATCTAGGTGCAAACAAAAGAAGGGTGGGTGGCATGACTTTTGGTTGAGCCCTAATAGATTTGGACTCTTATCTTCCTACCCAAAGCCTTATCTCTTTGCCTATTTAAACCATGGACTTGTGGGACGATGAGAGGGGCTAAGAGGAGATCTGGTTTGATGCCAAAATTAGAGGCTTTTGTACGTGGAATATCAAAGGAGAGAGAGGGACAGTGAATAGCTCCTTGGCATGAGGTATTGATTCTTCATATCCCTTCTTTCTTACACAACCAATGGTTGGTTGTTGGGACATCTCTTCTCCTCTCTTTTATCCATGTTTGGATATGGATGTCTTCTCTTCTCTTTATCCAAAAATTAGATAAAAATTTTTATATCTCTATTGTAGAGATTTGATGCATGAATTTTAGGAAGAAAAGAGAAGAAAGGGTTCTTCTCATGATCTCTAGCATAAAGATCAAGATCCTCCTATCATCTTCTTCTCTAACAGTGTCTTAAGAGAAAAGAAGATATTCAACCATCAAGATGCGATCTCTGTAAGAGAGCTAGCACCTCGGTAAGATCAAAAGCTTCTAATCAAATCAGAGTCTCGTATAGATATCCGTAGAGGCTGGATACTTGTGCGGCTACAAGGGACCTTTGGAAGACATCCATGATCATTTGTTTGTGGTGAAGATTGATTCATGCCAAGGTATGTTCTCTATTTATTTTTTTCTATTTAATTTTTGTATCTAAATTCTATCTCACATACGATGATCCTGTTTATGATTTTAAGATTTGATCTTATGCATGCTTAGATTAAATTAAATTTAATCTAAAAAATTTTAAATTCTACTGCATACTTATTTTTAAAAAATTTTGCATGTATGAAATCATACAACTCCAACAGTGGTATCAGAGCTACATCATATGCATGAGATTAGGATTTAGATTTAAAATCTGTAGAGAAAAATTTCAGATCTAAAAGTTTTTGATGTCGTTCTAACATAAGGTTGTCCTGACATAACTTGTTATGTTGTATGGTTTCCTAGAATAATATTAAAATTTTTAATTAAATTAAAATTTTAGATCTGATTTTTCAGCATATATGTGATATATATTTTATTATTTAGATCTGAAAAGAGTTTTAAGATCTGTTTTGATTCGTATGTATGATATATGAAAGTATGTTTAAAGCTGAAATTTATTTCTATGATCTGAACTTGTTTATGTATATGATACATATTTGTATGTGTGATCTAAAATTATTTTGAGATCAAAATTTACTTCTCATGCAAAAAATTTAGATCTTAAAAATTTGATTTAAGATCTGAAATTAATTTTTGTGCATGAAGGATTGGTCATAGATAGATCAAATTAGGTCCTGTAATTGGATTACATGTAGGATTTCTGATTTGATCATATTGGGTCTAAATCGATTTAGCAGTTGATCAAATGAATCAAGTGTTAATTAGGATGAAGTCAATAAAGCTTAAGATCATACAATTATTGTTGATCGAATCGATTGACATCCATATGTAGAATCGATTAATCTAAGGACCTAGTTTGGCTCTATGGCTCGAATCTGATTCACCCAAGCCAACCTATTTGGATCAATTATCCAATTGATGTCTAAGATAAGTAATTAAAAGATAATTTTTTAGTTGATTATGTTCGCTTATCTGACTAATTTATTGGTATCTAAGGAAAGCAATGGAGAGACCCCCACCAATCTCCACTTATCTGGCCAATTTGGAAGATTGAGTCTTAAATATGGTTGCTTGATGGTTTGATTTAGCCCATGCCAATTATATCAGTCATGTAATGACTGATTAGATGAGATCTAAATCTAAATATCTCCATAAATATTAAGTTCAAGGTCTTCCACCATTGTAGATGTGCGGGTGTGCTACCGACGTTGCTTGTTCTCGACTGATCACAGTGGTTCAGTTGCATCGAAAACATGCAACAACTCTATTAGCAAAGAGTTACTCCAGGATAAAGATGGGGTTGGGCCTAATAACTGTTAGGTAAGGAACCCAATGACGACTTTGTACTTGCTTGTGAACGGTGGGTCTGACTTAACTAAGAAGTGTGAAAAATAACTGTTAGGTGAGCCCACATGACTTAGAGATCAAGTAGCTGCAACATGCTTAGAGAAGCATCTGGACAAAGAGTTATCCATGCATCGGTGTTCATTCGTGTTATCAATAATTGGTAGGTGTGGTGCACGGCATCGATGGGACCACAGCACCCACTAAAAATCTAGTTGTCATGTTAAGATTTTTGTTTCTACACCTGAAGAGTGTGGGGGATCTGATAAAATAGTGAGAGTCTCATTTTGCATCTAAAAGTCTCTAGAGTAAATTATAAAATAAGTATAAATATTCAATTAGAATCTTTACTTTCTGCTGTTCATTATGTCAGCTTCCAACCCTTTAGCTTGAATCTTAGATATCAATCGATTAACTAAAACTAATTACATATACTAGCTCACATACCTAAGAATTATTCTTAATTTTAAAAAATTAAGCAATGTTCGCTACTAGATTATTCTGATGATAACAACCCAACCAACCCATAGTCAACGAGCTATACTTGATGAATGGATGGATAATGTCAATAAAGATAGGTGCTACATGTTGATGTCCATGTTAGATGAACTCCAACATATGCATGAGCACATGTATACTGCCAACGATACGTTGATCCATCTACAAGTGTTGTGAGCTGATCAGAGTCATACAGCGTGTGTGATGCGTAATAGATAGTTAGTCTATGATCGTTATTTGATAATGATCGAGGATATTAAGGAGCTTAAAAGGCTCAATATGACCATGCACAAGAAATTACTTGTAGATTTGATCCTGTAATCCCTGATTAGTTATATGGATAGTTTATGATAAACTACCACATGAAAGACCATCTTGGCATTCTATCTGAATTGATCAAAGTGTTACTAACAAAGAAACTTTGAAAGAGTTTAGAGGTAAATACCTGGAGAGCCTAAAGAAACAAAGATGCACCTAGAGTAGGCATGTCAAAATTGCTTAATACTATCCTTACAATTTTTTTCTTCTTCCAGTTGAGTTATAGACTTTAGTAATTTTATAGAGTCGATGAGAAGATAGAGGGCTGAGAAAGTAACTCTTAAATTGGCAATAGGATAAGAGTTGCCACTGTGGCCATGAATATCTGTCCTTTATGATTATTATTTGGATTTAGTTCTTAGAGATAGTCTCTATCGTTTGCATGGTGATGCATTTGTGAACTTAATTGAGCAAGTAGTGAATACCACTGGATCTGAGAGATCCAGAATTGAGATAAAATTTAAGTATATGTGGAACCTTAGGCTAAGTCATATTGGAGAAGAAATGATTAACAAACTAGAGAATTATGGGCCTTTGGGCTCATTGACTATTGAGTCATATCTAGCTTGTGCATCATCTCTTTGAGAAAATATAACCAAGCTACTCTTGTGGGATAAGAGAAAAGGATCACTGAGATACTTGTTCTTGTATACATTTGATGTGTGTAGCCCATATGATGTACTAACTAAGGAGTTGTCTATACTTCGTTACCTTTATCGATGATCAGTCATGGTATGGGTAAGTATATGAGATACAAATCTAAAATTTTTGAAAGGTTCAAAGAATTCAAATGTAAAGTAGAGAAGCAAATCAAAAAATTTCTATAGGTACTTCGATCAGATCGATGATGCAATATCAAAAAATTTTTTTTTCTGTTATCTCATAAAATGACATAGTTTCATATTAAACCACTCTTAGTACTTCTCAGCTCAATGAGATAAGAAGAGTCATGGGACTATATGAGATATGGTCTGATCCATAATGAACTTCATTAATTTATTTATATTTTTTTAGGGACATGCTTTATTTCTATGGAATTGGGTTCTCTCTAAACCTGTTCCTATCACACCGTATGAGATATGACATGGTGAGAACTAAATCTTGATTACTTCAAGATCTAAGGATGTTCAGCCTGTGTCAAGGATAGTAGGTGGATATGTTAGAGGATAGATCTATAAAGCTCATCCTAAAAGAGTTTGGGATACTACTTTTTGAAAGGATTACAATGTGATTGTGATCCGACATGCTATCTTTTTGAAAATTATTTAATCAAGTTGAAGTAGTGGAAGGAAAGTCTAGCTCTAAGAGAGCGTCTCTGAAGAGCAACGAGCCATAGGATCCAAAGAACCTATTCATCATGAGCCAGTAGATGATATTCCTCTTCCATCTCATATATATAGTAGATCTCCAATCCTTTCGAAAGGTACTTGGGTATGCTTAACATAGAATATAGAGAAAGTCATTTCTCGTGAGAGATGAGGAACATAGAGATGATCTTAGAACTTACAACGAGGCAATATAAAATATCGACTCTAAGAAGAGATGTGAAATAGCTTTTCTGAGTAGAGATCTTTTGAATATTTCTGTATGAAATAGCTTATAGATTTTACTTCTTGTGATAAGAGATCACAAAGTCTGTAATAATCTTGGAGTTGGAATAGTCATTTTGATAATATGATCAAATTGTTTGATCAGAAAAGAAGAATTATGTATTTTCAAAAGGGTCAGTGAGAGTGTCTAATAATGACATCAGTTAAAATATGGTTAAATATAAAATTTTTCATAAAAGATATAAAGCAAGCATCCTAAAGATCTATAGAGATAGATATAATTGGATGCTTGTATTTTCATAGATAAAGTATAGAGACTAGATGCTGAAAAGGTTTAGCATAAAAATCTCGAAGAGGGATCTGCTACCCTCTTGGGCATAAATGTATACCATGTAATGTACTTGAACTGATATAGTTAATACTGTGAATGTCACGAGTAGATATTAGTTACATACAAACTGAGAGCGCTGGATTGTTGTGAAAATATCCTTAAGTACTTAAGAAGAACTAAGGATTTGTTCTTAATTTGAAAAAAGATCAAAGCTAGAAGTGGAAGGATACACCAATTTAGATTTTATGTCTGATGTTGATGGTAGAATGTCTACATCATGGGTGTGTTCCTGTATCGATATCTTGGAAGGATTTCAAATAATCGATCAATAGAAGCTGGGTACACTGTAGATGTGTAGGATGTATTCTGGTTCTAATGTTAGTTGCAGAACTGGTTGTCATGCCATCAGATACCGTGATATTTTACTGCAAAAATAATAGTACCATAACCTTTGCTAAGGAGCCTAAGTCTCATCAGATAGCCAAGCACATAGAGCAGCAAAATATGCGACTACCTCAAGTAAAAATATACAGAGGTACAGAGAGCAAACTCTACATGAGATGTAGATGACCCACTGGTAAGTCACTTAACTAGCCAAAGAATAAAGCCTGTCTTGTGAATATAGGACTTGGTACATAATAGATTGGCTTTAGTGCAAGTGAGTGATTGTTGGATATATGCCCTAGAAGCCAATCTTGGTGACACATATTATATCTCTAAGATATATTTTTATACTTTATGGGCATTGATATTACTATTCATATTTTATGTGTCCATGAATCATCCAAAGGATTAACAAGATGATGACACATATTCTTAAAGAATTAAAAATTTGAGACATATGTCATTGATAGTTAATTCCTAAATTACTCCTGATCATAGGATCATCATGGGGATGGTGATTGATCTGAATAGACCAGTGCACGGATCACTTCCTTTGGATAAATAGATCTCGAGTCTGCAGTGTAGTGACATTAAAGCAAGAGTGCAGGTGGCTGTTAGAGAACAACTAGCACTGAGTGTGACCAACACGAGAAGTCACATGGATGTCTGCTCACTTGTTAGTGACTTTCTCGATGCTGCAGTTGTATGACTGATCTTGTGATCTGAGATCGTACTACTGCTCATAGTGAGACTACTGAAGTTTGACTAACATATAAATATGGATCTCAATGAGCCCTTGTAGAGGATGTTGACGACAGTTGATCCACTGTAGGAGTAAGGTGTGCATCAAGATGAGATCTATCGATCCTAGTAGAAAGAAGTAGTCCAATGAGATTTAAGAAGCTGAGTCCTTAAGTTTATGGCCATAGTAGTGTGATTGATGAAAAAAAATTTTATAGAATCATATATGGACTCGAGCTGATTGAATCTATCATATGACCAATGATGAGATTTGATGATTTATCCATAACCTGCCATCCGATCGGGACTCATGATAGAGGGACTGTATCATACGTTAGCTGCATCTAGAGATTCATCACCTTTTATTCTGCTAGGTTACCACTACATACTACTAGGTGTCACTGGTGGATTGTGAGTCCCACGAGTATCATCTTGATAATCGATGATCTTTGATGGACAGAGTTGGAATTGTTTCAATCTATTGAAAAGAGTTTCAATGATATTATGATAGGGATCATAATATATCTCACTACCAGACAGGATAGAACCTATGGGGTCACACACAAAGAAGCTTTTGACTGATCAGATGGTTGAATTATGATTATGAATCATGACAGAATTTGATTATCAATTTGATTGATGATTGATCCAATGCAAAAGTTGCAATTAAGTAATTCACTAAAGAGTTAGTGAGTTATAAGAAGATTAATTAGCAATTAGATTGCTAATTTTCTCAATTTGATTGAGCTATGGGGCTTGCATCAAGTCTAATTAAATTAGATTTAATTTGACTTGACACGTGTTTGATTTGATCAAACCTAATTAGGTTATAAGATAACCTAAATTGCATGGAAGAATAATTTTTATTTGAATCAGAATTTGAGTTTGATTCAATTTTTAATTAGACTAAGATATATGAATTTCTATTTGGACTAAAAATTTTTATTTTTATGGGTACATCAAATTCTAATTAGATTAGGATTAAATTGAGTTTGACTCAAGCACTAAGAGAGAGTCCAAAAAGACTAGGACTCCTTCTCCAATTAGGTGACATCTAATCTAAATAGTTTGAACTCCAAATCATATTTGAATTTTTATCTATTTGGATCTAATCTGGTCCTAATATGATTAGGATTGATTGGAGTTTTATTGGGTTTAAAATAGCCACCTAAAGGAGAGTCCCATGAGATTAAAAGACTTCTCTCCATGCCTTAAACAAGTCCCACGCCTACTTGGATTTGGACGCCTAAACAAACCCACGTCCAACCAATTTTGCATGCCATCTTTCCTCTCCTTTTAGCATGTAAGAAATATAGGAAATCCCCTTTTCTTCTGTGTGATATCTGGGCCCAAACAAAAGAAAGATGGGCAGCATGAATTTTGGTAGAGTCCTAATAGGTTTGGACTCTTATCTTCCTACACAAAGCCTTATCTCTTTGCCTATTTAAACCATGGACTTGTGGGACAATGAGAGGGGCTGAGAGGAGATCTGGTTTGATGCCAAAATCAGAGGCTTTTGTGCATGGAATATCAAGGGAGAGAGAGGGATGGTGAATAGCTCCTTGGCGTGAGGTATTGGTTCTTCATATCCCTTCTTTCTTACACAACCAATGGTTGGTTGTTAGGACATCTCTTCTCCTCTCTTTTGTCCATATTTGGACATGGATGTCTCCTCCTTTTTGTTCAAAAGTTGGATAAAAATTTTTACATCTCTATTGTAGAGATGTGATGCATGCATTTTAGGAAGAAAAGAAAAGAAAGGATTCTTCTCATGATCTCTAACATAGAGATCAAAATTCTCCTATCATTTTTTTCTTCTCTAAGATTATTTTGAGAGAAAAATAGGATTTTCAATTGTCAAGATGTGATCTCTGCAAGGGAGCTAGCACTTTGGTGAGATCAAAAGCTTCTGATCAGATCAGAGTCTCGTGTGGATATCTATGAGGTCGAATGCTTATGCGGCTACAAAGAACCTTAAGAAGACATCCATGATCATCTGTTTGTAGTAAAGATTAATCCATGCCAAAGTATGTTCTCTATTTATTTTTTTCTATTTAATTTATGTATATGAATCCTATCTTACATATGATGATCTTGTTTATGGTTTTAATATTTGATCTTATGCATGCTTAGATTAAATTAGATTTAATCTAAAAAAATTTAAATTCTGCTGCATACTTATTTTTAAAAAATTTTAGATGTATAAAACCATGAAACTCTAATACTTTGACAGCAGATCCAAGATGCTTTGAGGCTCCACACCTTGTGGACCATCAAAGAAGCATACCATCAAGCTGTAATCATGGAGGAGCAGCTGCGATGAAGATCTATACCCAGATCTGAACCTCCCCCATGTAGCAATCTAGCGACAGGGAATCAGGAGGATGTGTGGTGTAATACTACTAACTCTCATGTTCATATTGTAGATACAAGATCTTCAAATCCAACCCCAATTAGATCATCAAATCTATGGTGTTACAATTACGGTGAGATCAGGCAGACACGGAATAGCTGTAAAAAGTCTGTTGGATGACCCAAAAGCAGTTGCTGTTTGAGGAAGCAAAACCATCTGAGGAGGACCAAGAACCTATCTATGATGAAGGAGATGAGGAGGAGATGATTTCATGTTATTTGGATATATAAGTGAGGCTCTAGTGGTTTTAAAGAGCCTACTTGCTTTGAAGAAAGAGGAAGAAGATTGGAAGTAGACCAACTTCTTTCATACATGCTGTACAATCGAGAAGAAGGTCTGCAAAGTTATTATTGATGGAGGGAGCCATAAGAATGTCATCTCTCTAGAGGCAATCACAAAGCTAAACCTGACCATCGAGAAGCATCCTCATCCATACAAGCTATCCTGGTTTCGTAAGAGAAGTGAGGTGATTGTCGACAGTCACTGCTTGGTATCATTTTCAATCGGACAGAAATACTACAAAAAAATCTAGTGTAACGTCATTGCCATGGATGCTTGTTATTTGCTTTTAGTGAGGCCATGGCAATATGACTGTAGTGCTACACATGATGGATGCCGAAACACTTATAACTTCTGGAAGGATAATCAGAAGATCACCCTGACTCCGATGAAAGAGGAGGATCTTCCTAAATCAAAGCCAAACAGCAACATCAATCTTCTGATAAAGCACTCCTATCTGAAGGAAGCAGTGGAGGTCGGCTACATCTTAGCGATGGTGGAAAAGGGTGAACTAGCTAAAAATGAAATCCCATCCCTGGTACATCCTATCCTTCAAGAACTTTTTGAAGTTTTTCCTAAATAATTGCTAGCAGGATTGCCCCCCTAAATGAGATATTCAGCATCACATTGATCTTATTCTGGGTTTGAGCCTACTGAACAAACTAGCTTATCACATGACCCCTACTGAACACCAGGAGTTGCAGTAGTAGGTCTAGGAGTTGCTGGACAAAGGCTACATTAGATCGAGCATGAGTCCATGCATGGTGCCTGCTTTGCTGGTTTCAAAGAAGGATGGTTCATGGTGCATGTGCATAGACAACAGAGCCATCAATCGAATCACCATCAAGTACTAATTTTTGATCCCAAGGCTAGATGATATGCTTGATCAACTAGCTAGACCCAACATCTTTTCGAGGATCGATCGAAAAAGTGACTACCATCAGTTGTGGATTTTACTTGGGGACGAGTGGAAAATAATCTTCAAAATAAGGGAGGGCCTGTACGAATAGTTGGTGATGTCGTTCAAACTTTCGAATATGTTGAGCACCTTCATGAGACCGATGAACCACATACTGCAGCCACACATCAATAAATTTATCATGATTTATTTTGATGATATTCTTATCTACAGTCCTACTTTGGAAGCTCACCTGTAGCACTTTAAGGAAGTCCTTAGTAACCTGTAGAGAGAAATTATTTGCTAACACCAAGAAGTGCAGCTTCTTGGTGAATAGTCTAACCTTCTTGGACTATATCATCTCTTTTGAGGGGCTACGAGCAGATCCGTCCAAGGTGCAAGCCATCCAAAATTGGCCAATTTCATGCAACATCACTGAAGTGTACGGTTTTTATGGCTTGTCATCCTTCTATTATAGATTCATCCAAGAATATAGCTCCATCATGTCTCCTATGATAGACTACATGAAAGGGAGGCATTTCCAATGGACCCCTGAAGCATAGACTGCCTTCGAAATGATCAAAAAAAAAATACTTTTGCTGATATTTTTTCTTTACCAGAATTTTTCAAGATCTTTGAGGTGGAGTGTGACGCATCTTCTATAGGCATTGGTGGAGTTCTCAATCAAAAGGGGTGGCTAATTTGCTTCCACAGCGAAAAACTTTTTGGGTCCAAACTGAATTATTCAACCTATGATGTGGAGTTCTATGTAGTGATCAGTGCACTATGATAGTGACGTCATTACCTAGTATAAAGGGAGTTCATCTTATATACCGATCATGAAGCCGTGAAATACATCAATGGATAAGAAAGACTAAGCCACATGCATATCAAGTGGGTGAATTACTTGCAGGAGTTTCACTTTATTTGAAGTACAAATTTGATGCTCAAAATCGAGCAACAGACATGCTAAGCAAGACAATCAAGCTGCTGGGAGTTCTTTGCATGGAGGTAATCAGATTTGATACCTTGAAGTACGTCTACGCCAGCGATCCAAACTTTGGTCGAATTCTATTGGAGATACGTTCTCATGATCGAGCTAATTTTCAATTGCATGATGGATTTCTATTTTGAGGTGTACAGCTCTGTATTCTCATTATTCCTTATGGGAGAAAATTATATAGGAGCTTCATGTAGAAGGCCATTTCGAAAGAGAAAACACTCATGCTAATCCACAGCAAATACTACTGGCCAAAGATGAAGCGTGACATTTTCGACATGTGCAACAGTGCCGGGTATGTGAAGTGTCAAAAGGTATGGTGACTAATACTAGATTATACACTCCTTTATCTATTCCTAATCATCCTTGGGAGGAGGTTAGTATGGATTTTGTATTGGGACTTTCGATGATGCAAAGGCAATGTGACTCTGTGCCCATGGTGGTGGGTCGATTTTCAAAGACGGTGCACTTCATAATCTATCGCAAAACATTGAATGCTTCTAATATTGCCTAGTTGTTCTTTAAGGAGATTGTGTGCCTACACGGAGTACCCAAAACCATCACATCCGATCGAGATATCAAATTTATGAGTCACTTTAGGACAAGCTTATGAAAAAGGTTGGGCACATCCCTGCAATTCAGCTTAACCTATCATCTTCAAATAGATGGACAAACTGAAGCTATTAATAGAAGCCTCAAAAATCTATTAAGGAGCCTTGCTGGTGATCATCTGAAGTAGTGGGACTTGGCCTTGGCATAAGCTAAATTCACTTTTAACCGTTCAGTGAACCGAACCACAGGCTATAGTCTATTCCAACGATTTATGGGTCAAACCCAAGTAGTGTTTTAGACTTGACACCAATCACTTTTAGGAGGAGATCTACTAAAAATGCTAAAAATTTTGTTAAGGAAATCCAAGCCATCCATCAATCCATCAAAGAACAAATCGAGGTTAGTAATGTCAGGTATAAGGAGGCCACCAAAAACATCGAAAGAAGCTCATGTTTGAAGTTGATGATTATTTATGGACTCTTCTAACCAAGGACCAGTACTTAGTTAGAGAATACAATAAATTAAGTCAGCACAAAATTGGTCACCTCAAGATACTTAAGAAGATCAATGACAATGCCTATCAGTTGAAGCTGCCCAACCATCTTCGAATCTCTAACATATTCAACGTCAAGCGTCTAATTCCTTATACAAGTGATTCATCAAATGAGAAGGCTTCTAACTCGAGGATGAGTTCTTTCTAATCTGGAGATGATGATGCAGATGTCCTAATTGATCAGTACTTGGATGCGAGGGATAGGATCCAAAAAGGTCAAAAATCTAGTTGATTGCACTAGACCTTGTTGATTCGACACTGCCAAGCTAGAATGGCCATAACGTTCTCATTTAATATCAGAATATTTATTATGACCCCATTCCAAAATGCTCTTTTCAAACTCTAGGAGATTAGCAACTTCACCACCACTACGAATTTTGAAGTCTAATCTAACTGTTTGATAGATCAATGGGAGCGTGTAAGAGTCCTAGTCTGATATAGAGTCTAGTTTTGATTTATTATTTATTTTATTTTATTTTAATTTTTTTTATAATTGAATTAGGACTTTTAATCTATAAATAAGACCCCCTGGCCAATGTTGTAATCAATTTATTTGAATTATTGAAATAAAATTTTAGATAAGAGAGTTTCTTCTTTCCTTTACCATTTTTTTTTGTTTCGTGCATCTTCAACCTCTCTTTCCACCTAAATGTGGGCCTAGGCTGCATCAATCTACTTCGATAGTAATTGCTTCAAAGAATAAATTTTATACTCTTACAAAATTTTAGAATGCTCTAAGTCTTCTACCCCTAACTTTAGTATCTGAAAAATAGAATCTCTCGACCGACCCCAGCATGAAAGCCTCCAATCCTTAACTGAAGGGCTCAAAATAAATAAAAATCATCCCTTTTATCCGTGAACCAAAGAAAGAGCTCCCTTTATTAGGATAGGGACTCCTCTTAGGAGAGAGATGTATCACCAATCTTTGGTATGCCTCTTGATGGTGAAGAAGGATCGAAAGAGAGAAATAGTTAGTTGGACTTCGATTAAGATGCAAATGGTAATGAATCCAATGATAAAATGAAAAGAGTTTAGAATGCAAGAACAAAAAGAGATATTGAAAAAATGGAAGAGTTGTACAAGGAAGGGAGGAATGGGCAACCTAAGTCCGGCCCAGAATACTTCTTCATATAGCCTGATCCGCCTAGGAGGAGGATCACAAATCCGACTGCTGAGTGTCAGAAGTTCCAACTCGAATGAAGAAAGAATTCCATATTGAGCAGAAGTTCCAACTCGAATGAAGAAAGAACTCCATAGTAGCCCAAATCAGACTTAAGTCCTCTAAGTTCAATACGGACCCAATGATGCCGGGCACAAAAGGTGATCCAATCTCATGCCCAACACTCGACCTCACAAGACCTTCCCCTGAAGAAGTAGAGGATCGAAAGAACCAATTCCCACTAAAATTTTTAGAGCAAGCCATTTAAGAATAGAAGAAATGTGAAAAGATCGGGAGAAGTGAAAAGGAAGCTGAGAAACCGAAAGAAAACTAGGAGGAAGGATCGAGAACATAGAAAACAAAGGAGAAAATAAGAAATTAGTAGAAGAATGAGAAAACCAACCTATGGGAGCGATTGATCGAAGAAAGTCATCGGCAACTTGAGAAAATAAAAAGAGACAGCTGAGAGGAGAGCTTCTCAAAACACTTAAAGGGAACTGGTGACCTAATTTGAGGAAGGAGAAGAAGAAAGTTTGGAAACATGAGAAAGAAAAGACAAAAGAAGGATATGGCCCCTTTATATAGATGTGGAAGTTGACATGACATGGATATCAGATCTCCTCTAACCATCAGATGATCAACATCTGGCACCTTCCCGTTGGCCTGTAGAATTGATAGTCGGCTCATTTATGAGGGTTGCACCAAAATTGATAAATGCCGCCCTTCGAATTTCACAAACAACCCCCTTTTTTGGTCATGACTACACATTGATGCGACCATTTACTTCACTCAAGGGTCGCACGTGCGTCGTTTCAACTGAAGCAAGGGCACATACCCCATGTCTTCGATAGCTTCAATTTGGTATAGTCCCTTCACCCAAACCAACTTTGATTCAAACTCAGAAGTAGGGGGCCTGTGTTGGAGGATTATATGTCATTCAAGCTGAAGACATAAGTAAATGGAAAACCTGGACAGCTCAGACCTTATTGATCCTCATTTTCTGACCAATCTATCCTAGATGGTGCTTCATGATAGAGAACCTATCAATTTTGGCTTCGATCATCGATCTCAACAACTAGTATTAGAGCGATCCACACCTCTACCACCCACACCTCCTGTCGATCTAAAGCACTCTAACCAAATCAAATTCGATCTAAGAATCTTGCACCTCTTGTCAAATTCAAAGCAATCGCAGCAGGAGAGTTGGCTCTGAAGCAAATAAGGCAAGTATAACAGTCGAGTCCTAGGAATCCTGGCACCAACTCTTGCTACACAGCATCCGAACCGATCGGGATGGACCAGAAATAGCACCCCCCCCCCAAATGGTTCACCTCTATCTATAAATAGAGGCCTAAAGGAGACCCTTAAGGTAAGCAATATCTTCCTGATACGCTCTTTCTCTTTTATTTCAGAAATTCTAACTTGAACATCAGAGAGTCCCCACCGAAGCTAACTCTGGCCAAGATTTATTTGGTAGGTTTTGCCACTAAAATGCCATAATCACCCTTTGACTCTAGCAAATCCGACTTAAGTTAGATCTTTGTAGCAATAGATCTAATCACATCTATTGGAAAGCTTGCATATGCATCTTTATCTAAGTATTTGATTATGATCTATGGAGCATCATAATTAATGGCCCTCGCACACCCACGATCATTGTCAATGGTATTGCTTCATCCAAATCAGAGAGTGATTGGGATGAAATGGATAAAATATTAGTCCAATTGAATGTCAGGACAATGAATGTCTTGTATTATGCATTGGATGTGAATGAGTTTAATCGCATCTCTACTTGCAACTCAGCAAAAGAGATATGGGATAGACTTGAAGTAATATATGATACAAACCAAGTCAAAGAATCTAAAATTAATATGTTTGTGCATAAATATGAGTTATTTAGAATGAAATCTAATAAATTTATTGCTGATAATTTACATATTTTACTGATATTATTAATGACCTTAAAAGTCTTGAAAAATCATATCATAATAATAATCTTATGAGAAAAATTCTTAGATCTTTGCCTAGGTCATGGGAAGCCAAGATGACTACCATCCAAGAAGCAAAAGATCTCAATATTCTATCATTTGAAGAGCTACTTGGACCGCTGATGACTCATGAGCTTGCAATGAAGTAACATAATGATGATGAAGTCAAAAAGAAGAGAACTATTGCCCTTAAATCTGTGATAGAAGAAAAGGAGGATGAGGATTCGTCGGAAGAAGATGATGGTGATGAGGATATGGTCTTACTTACTAAAAATTTTAAAAGATTCTTAAGAAGAAAAAGGCAAGGCTTCAAGAATAGATCAATGGCCAAGGGAGAATCAAGCAAAGACAAGGACAAAGAGAGAGGCAGCAGTCTTTTTGTTATGAATGCAGGAAAGATGGGTATTTCAAAGTCGATTGTCCAAATCCAAAGAAAACTTACAAAAGGACAAGAAAGAGGCTATAGTTGCAATATGAAGTGATAGTGAAGGATCAAGTTTCAATGATGAAAATCAAAATATTACAAACTTATGTCTCATGGTGCAAGATGATAAGACATAATCTGAATATATTTTAGATTTTATATTTGATGAGTTTTTTCATAAATTGCTTGATAAATTCAAAAAAAATAGTTTGAAAAATAGGGATTTAAAATTGAAAAATCAATCTTTGTTAAAAGAAAAAAAAAAGAGATTTCATAAAATAACAAGATTTTAATAGAACAAAATGACTCACTAAAGAAGAAACTAGAAAATGTTAAACCTTTGGTTGAAAAGTTTACTTATAATTTTCAAAAATGGCATATGATTTTAAATAATCAAAGAGTAGTTTTTGATAAAGTCGGTCTTGATTTAAATCCTAGCAATAAACAGAATTTTTTTAAAAAAAATTTATAAGTTCTTTTTCACATGTTACTCCTAAGACTACTTATTTCTGCTATGGCAAAATAGGACATAAGGTTTATTTCTGTAATTTTAAAAAATTGAATGGTAAAGTTATTAAAAAAATTTGGGTTTCAAAGGGAGCCTTGGTCATTAACCCAAAAGGATTCAAGAGAGCTTGTATACCTAATCTATTGTTTGACTATTTTGTATGAGTGTTTTATAATCCTTGGATCCAAAAGAAGATGGTACCTCAATAGTGGCTATTCAAGATACATGATGGATGATAAAAATTAGTTTATCACTTTTGAAAGAAAAGAAGAGGTAATAACCTTTAACAATGAAGGAAAGAAAAAAATTATTCAAATTGGTAAAATATGTATGACTCCCTTTATATTTATTGATAATATTTTATTAGTTGATGACTTAAAATATAATTTACTTAGTATAAATCAATTATGTGACAAAAAATTTAAAGTTACTTTTGAATTTCATATATATATTATTTCTAGTCTTTCTAATAAAGGTGCAAAATTCATGGGACATAGGCATGATAATATTTACATGGTTGATCTTGATGAAATTGTCATAGTTGGTCGATATCTTGTAGCAATAGATGTCAAAATTAAAGGATCTAGTTGGTTATGACATCATACATTAGGACATGCTAGCAAGAATACTATTTTAAAATTGATTGCAAAAAAATTAATTAAAGATTTGCCAAAATCAAATTTTGAAATAATTTAGATTTATGATGCATGACAATATGAAAAACAAACTAACAGATCTTTTAAATCCAAAAATATAGTTTCAACATCTAGGCCCTTAGAATTGATTTATATGGACTTATTTGGACATATTAGGGCTGCAAGCCTAGAAGAAAAAAGATATGGACTTATGATTATAGATGATTTTTTATGTTTGTATGGGTTTTATTTTTAACACATAAAGATGAAGCTTTTTCTGCATTCTCAAAGTTCTATCAAAAGTTTTTAATAAAGAAGATTTAATAATTATTTATATTTGAAGTGATAACAGCATCAAATTTGAAAATTAAAATTTTAAAATTTTTTATAATAAAAATAAAATCGAACATAATTTTTTTACACCAAGAATATATTGGAAAATGTGTCCTAAAGTCTATCATCTAAGTGCTAGATGATTGAAATTAGTATATGAATTATCTAATAATAATAGTTATTTGGCAGGTTCATCATAAAAGTTCTATCTTCCTTAAATGAACTCTTAAATTATGATGAAGTCCTTAGAACCTCAATCAATCGATAAAGGAAGATTTATTGGATGGTTCTTAAATTGTTCACGACCAAATAATAAGTTATTAATAAGAACGATAACTTATCAAGTGTAGGTCGCTGTATGCCATATGCATTGGTTGTTCTCGTAACCAAGTGGTGTGGAGACATTGGTATAGCATCCAGGTGAGATATAGGAGTACATCTGTATTAAACGTGACAATATAATACTCTACTATCAAGAATAGTTAACTAAGATCAATGGGTATAAGTGTCCCTCCGACCTGAGATCACCACGGTGATTTGCAAGCAACTCACTGTACTTTGGTGTCGGACTGCCTGTATTTTTAATATAGATTCGAAAGATTTTTGGTTATAGTCAAGTACTTGTGAAGTTGGTGTGTGAGTCAAAATAGGATTGACCACTTCTAATTAACTTCAGGAAGAGAATATCTCGCTGTGTTTTAATTTAGCAAAACCCAGGCCTGGATAATCCTCGTGAGGACTCACAGGATTTGTAAAAATTTTGAGACATAATAGAGATAACTTATATGAGTGTTGACAGCATACTCAAAGTCATCTTAAGCATTATTGGTCAAAAAGATAAATTATACGATAACCATGGTCAGGGTTCTTAGAATGTTGCTTTGCATACATTCGACCTATCTGGACGTCTGAAATCATTGCTAGATGGTTACTTTGACTGGTATAGAAATTGATTTCTGTGCTACCAGCTTAGGTTCAAATCTATAAGATCACACACATAAGAGGTTGTAACCTAATCAGATAGTTAATCGATGATTGAGAATCGTTCTAAGGTTAAACAATCAATGTGATTGATGTTTGACCTAATGCAAGTGTTGCAGGAGGATCATTAGCAATTAGATTGCTAATTAGCTCAATCTGATTGAGCAATTATGCTAAGATCAAGTTTAATTGAATATAATTTAATTAAAATTAGTTTGGATTTAATTGGATTAAGTCTAATTGATTTATTGGATAAGTCAGTTGCAAGGGAGAACAAGTCCCTGTTTGACTAGGACTTGTATGCACCTAATTCCTAATTAAGTTAGAATTTAAATTAAATATGATTTAATTGATTTAATTAGACTCTTAGTTGGACTAGAATCATCATTAATTAGGTTACAATTATTTAAATTGGATTCAAAGTATTTGACCTAATCTAAATAAGAATCCTAGTTAGACTAGGATTCCATCTTCTCTTGCGCCACCTAAGAAAATCAAAGCCCATGCCCACTAATTAATTCTAGATAATTTTTTTATGATTTCTACATCTAAGAGAAGTAATCTCACACTACTTATTCTAGAGATTTGAATAGATTTGATCTGATTCAATATAAAAATTAATTTGGTTCACTGTGGAAAGTGGTTTAGCCTATTTCTCTTTTTGAAAGAGTCCCTCTTCACAACGACTCTTCCCTCCCTCTCTTGTGCCAACTTCCCCCATGTTTATCATCCTTTTTGTTGCCCCTTTTGTGGTTATTTTCATGCTATCCATGAAATAAATGAGATAGAGGGTGTCCAAGAGTTGGACGCCCCAAGAACTCCTTGTTAGACTAGGTCTTATGACCTAGTCTGCCATAAAAAAGGAGGCCACCCCATATGCCATGAAATAAGAGTCAAAAATTCATGAAAAATTAAGAGAATTACTAGAGGAGAATGAGAAAGACCTGAGAGATTTGAGACACCAAAATTTATGGAGGAGAGTCCTCTAACAAGAGATCAAAAGTTGATATCTTGTAGAGAAGAAAGGTAAGAGAGAAGATTGTCTTCTCTTATTGGTTTTCTTTTATATTTTTTCTCTCTTTATTTTTGTGTTTTTATGTGATAAAAATATGAGAGAGAAATAAGGATTACAGGAGTGGTTTAAGGTGCCAAAAACCTTGGAGGAAAGTCTTCAATCAAGAGATCAAAGGTTGATGTCTTTTAGAGAGAAAGGTAAGAGAGAAGATTGTCTTCTCTTATTACTTTTTTTTATATTAATATCTCTTTATTTTATATTAATATCTCTTTATTTTATATTTTTTTATGATACAAAATTTGAAAGAGAAAGAGGGATGGCATGGTGAATTCATGCTCCAAAGAGTTGGAGCATGGTGATCTTATTTTGGACATGATATGATCATGTTCTGATGGAAGAAGAAGAAAAAAGAAGGTCTTTTTCTTAAGATTTCTTTTAGAACCCTTGTTCTCCATTAATCATGAGATTTTTTTATGAGAAAAATTAGATATCATAAGATCTAAAAACTAGAAAAATATCAAGAGAAGAAGGTCTTCTCAAGTCCTAGCATAGAGATATTTTTAGGATATCAATTGTGGATATACTGAAGGAGAAGATTTGTCTTCTCTTAGGACCCTTTTCTCTTAAATATTAATTTTGATTTTAGGAAGATCAAAAGATTTAACTTTTTCTTTATTCCTCCTCATATTCTTCATCTCTTGGAATGTCCAAGAGATCCGAATTCCAAGAGATGAAGAATATTTTTTAGATTAACAATCTAAAGGGATCTGCAAGAAGCTAGCACTTCGAGCGGATCTTCGTTCGACGAACCTCTGATTTTGTTGCAGCCTCATGTGGATCACCTGTAGAGGCCGAATGCGTGTGCGGCTTTAAAAGCAATAAAGAAAATCAACCATAGAGTTCTCAACCTGCATGAAGGTAAGAGATCTGATCTCTTCTTTTATCTAGATATGATCATGGTTTTAGATCTGAAATAGTTTCAGATCTAGGGTATTGATTTGATTAATACCAAATCTTTTATTTTTTGATTTATAAATATAATATGACATGTTATAGGTCCTAATTGTAGGGTTTAGTAATTTGATTACATATATTTGTAGATTAAATTATTTAATTTACATATTCTGTTGCATTATATTTCAAAAAAAAATTGAAATTCATGTATGAAATCCTGCACCTTTTTCATCAGTGGCATCAGAGCATCCAGGTTCTTTTATAACATGTTCATAATTATATTAAAATAAATTTTAAAAATAAAATAATGATCGCATGCACTATAGGTTGTTCTGCTGTAAGGTTTATCCCTTACAGTGTAAAGGTTGTCCTGGTACGTTGCGATCTAGAAAATTTAAAAAAGTTTAAATAAATTTTATCATGAATATTTTAGATTAAGTCTATTTTATTTTATAAATTTTTATATAATGTACATAGATTAAAATCAGCCAAGAACAGGATCTTACAAAGGTTCTATTTGCTGATCGGGCTGGCTCGACCAGCATGCCAGCTCGACTGAAAAGTTGGCTGAATTATATTTCTGATTGATTTTAATTATTAGTATTTGTTAGTGAAATAAGCTGATCCATTTTTGAAATGAGTCAACCTATTTAGTGAAACAACACTAGATTGTATTAAACCTTTCAAAAGTTGAAAATATTTTTCAAAATGTTGAACCCCAACCCTCAGCCATGAACTTAATTAAAAAAATTAAGTGATTGTTTAGGATCTAGGTTTGTGATTTAAAGATCCTAAGATAATTTCATAAAATATGGGTTAAAGGGTAATGGGTTAGCTTTGATCAGATTATTAACTGGGTTAGACCTAGGGTTAGATTAAATATGGACTAAGTTAAGAAATTGATCAAATCTAATTAAAAGTTAATTAGGATTAGGTCATTTCTATAGATCACTTCAATAGTTGTAGTTGATCAAAGTCCATATATCTAACAAATGGACACTGATCGTGACTCAGCGGCTGAGCCTGAATCTTTAGACAGACCAAATCAAAACTGATAAATCAGTTGGTGTCTAAGGTAAACTTGATCGATAGTTTTTAATTGAGAGCATGCTTACCTGACCATTTCTTATGGTGTCTAAGGCAAGTATTGGCAGACCCTCCCATCGATCATACTTACCTGGCCAATGTGGTTAATCAGGTCTTGATTAGGTTGCTCATTGATTCATGCTAACACATGTCACATAGAAAATCAGAGAGTCTGATTTCATTTAGTGAGACTGATCTAGGTGCTCATAGACCAAATTTGATCTTAGTCCTTGTTAATGACTTGAGAAATCAGTAGGAGGACTTGACTTGATGATGTCAATGTGAGCGAATTGGTCCATATCTTTTCTATCCTTAAATCACTAATAATTTTAAATCTTCTAAAATTATTAGGTTCTTAAAATGATAAAGTTATGGAGATAACTGAGTCATAGTCTCCCATTAAGGTGTTTGATAATGAGTCCATTAACTCAATAATCATTGCAGACCCAAAGGCCTGGTGCTTGTTGACTAATGAAATTATCACTCATCATATGATGACTTGGATGTGTCTTTCTAATGGTGGTTAGATTAGCCAATTAAAGTTAGGCTTAATCATTTGTTGGTTAGATGCACCAAGTATAGTCATGTTAATGGTTGGACCTAATCGGATCCTTACAGTGGAGGCCAAAACCTACTGATTAAGTTTTTGGGGCAAAATTAAATTACTAGAAGTTGTTTGGAGAAATAATTGGTTAAGGAACCTACCTGTAGATGCACATGGGTTGGCCGACCAAAGTCGGACTTGTGTGTAGTCTATATGAATTCTAGTACCTACTACAAAATTAAAGTAATTTTTCGAATTGAAGGTAGAGGCTACCAATTTGATTAAAATAGTGGGAGAACCTTGAGACTAAAGTCCAAGTATCTAGGCTTAAAATAATTCATATACATTAGGTTATTGTTCCTTTTCTCAAAATAAGGCTAAACCTTAATTGCTCCAATCGCTGTTAGACAGTGATGACTTATGGGACCCAACTTCGTTAATTAGTATCAAAAGTTGAATTTGATTCAGCAGTACGAATGGGTTCATATTGGGGCTTCTTAGTCCAGTCAAAATAATTAGTCCAAAATTGATCCAAATCAGGCATAAGCACAGGATCATAGGAAGAAGAATTGTCTTGCTTCCCTTGACCATAATAGGCTGAACAAGAGAAAGGAGCAAGGGTTGCTCATCAAGGATATTATATGATAACACCTTAAAGTTTCTCTATGTAATTCCACTACCTAGGTATTAGATACCGATGGTTTTATGCAATTTATTGCTTAGGACTACAAGTAAGTGAAATATTTAAAAATGGTGAGAAATTCTTGAATGTTAGGGAGGAAAGTCTTATTCCAATCCTAACTTTAGGAATTGTAGAGCTTATTTTCAAATATTATCATTTAAAGTAATTGTTACTATTGTCCATTGTTTATAATCTTTGTTGGCCTTTTGGCTAAAGATGATCATCATTCATAAAGAAAGATTATTGTGGTATTATTATGAATAATGTTACAATAATACATGGACAATAAGGAAATCATATTGACACAGCCTGTTAAGTGTAATGTACACATCCAAGTTAGATAATGTCATAAATGTCTATCTTTGGCATTATAGGCTTAGTCATCTTGACAAGAACAGGATAAATGGGTTAGCTTGAGAGGAAAACCTCGACATCAATGATTGTGAATCATTGATAGCCTGAGTCTTATCTTCTTGAAAAGATGACAAAGTCACCTTTTAATGGAAAAGGTGAAGGAGCTAATAAAGTTTTAAGTCTCATACATAGTGATGTATGTAGACCAGTGAACTTAAGTGCCAGAGGAAGATATTAATATTTCATTACAAATGACCTATCTGGGCATGGGTGCATCTGGCCAAATCATTTGAAATATTCAAATGATTCAAATGATGAAAAGTATGACATATCTAGGAGAGAATTGGATTCTCTCTCAGTGGATTCTTTTTCAGAACACAGTGTATCTGAAAGGAGAAGTTGAACTTTGTTAGACATGATTCAATCCACGATAGGGTTCACTAATCTACCTGTTTTAGGATTGTGCTCTTGTGTGATTACTTGTTTTACTCTGAAAATACATTGAGTAAGTCTGTTGTGCAGATTCTATATGAGATATGAATCGGGCATAGACCTAGACTCTTTCACCTTTGGGTTTGGAGTTGATTAGCCTATGTCAAAGGTTTGCATACAGATAAACTTGGTTCATGGTCCAATAGTTGTTTAAGGGTTACTAATTCTATCATACTGAAGAACATAAGATGCTCATCAGCAGTAGGGCATTCCTTTTGGAAAGAAGTTCTTTAGAGAAGGAACTGATGCCTATCAAATTGAACTTAAAAGTTTGATTGGTAGAAAATGAACCGACATAATCTAGTAAGCCTACAGAACCAAATTTGATTAGATCAAACTCAGAGCCCATTAAAGTAAATGCAATGCAGTGGTCTAACTCTGAGAAGTGGCTTGGAGCCATTAAATCCAAATTGAAGTCCATGAAAATCAATAGTGTATGGACACTAGATGATTCATCTGAAGGAATAAAATCCATTGGGTATGAATGGATTTTTCAAAAGGATCAGAGTAGCACAGATAGGAAGGTGGAGACCTATAAAGCTCGTTTCGCTATTATCCCAGAGTTAGAACATACGTTTTGAAAATATGTCTTTGTTATGAACAAAGAGGTACCCTGCATTTATAAATAGGTAAAATATTCTGTAGTGTTATTCCTTATTTGTTTGTGGATGAAATTCTCTTAATCGGAAATGGCATTGCAGCATTGCAAGGAATAAAGATTTGGGTATCATCTAATTTTTCCATATTCAAGACCAGATATGATATGCTCACTAATGATAGTCAGCAGATACCAGTTTGATCTAAGTAAGAACCACTGGAAGATTGTATAGACAATCCTTAAGTATTTGAAAAATACTAAGATCCAGTGACTCAAATATGAAAATACTAACTTTAAAACATGTAGATATTTTGATTTTAGTCAGATCAAGATGACAACAAGAAAGTGTCGGATCATACCCTAATTATAGGAGCAATCTACTGGAAAGGTTTCAAGTATGATACTTTAGTCTACTCAGTTAGTGATGTAGAGTACATCGTAGCATATGATGCTGCCATGTAAGCTGTGTAATTGCTGAGCTTCATTAATAGGTTTGGAGTGGCACCCTCCATCGATGGTCCAGTCCTATCATAGCACTAGAGCCATAAATCTGGCTAAAGAATCGAAGGACCAGCATACTCTGTATTACTATCACTTTTGATTTTAGATCAGGGTGACATCGATCTTTAGAAGATCGATGAAAAGGAAAAACTTGACCGACCCATTTGCTGAGGCCTCGGAACTAAGAAGTTCTACAAACTCAAGTGGAAGATAGGATATTTGATATCATTCTGATTGGCTTTAGTACAAGTGAGAGTTGTTGGAAAATGTGTCCTAAAGCCTATCATCTAAGTGGTAGATGATTGGAATTAGTATATGAATTATCTAATAACAATAGTTATTTGGCAGGTTCATCATAAAAGTTTTATCTTCCTTAAATGAACTCTTAAATTATGATGAAGTCCTTAGAACCACAATTAATCGATAAAGAAAGATTTATCGGATGGTTCTTAAATTATTCACGACCAAATGATAAGTTATTAATAAGGACGATAACTTATCAAGTGTAGGTCGCTGTATGCCATATGCGTTGGTTGTCCTCATAACCAAGTGGTGTGGAGACACTGGTACGGCATCCAGGTGAGATGTAGGAGTACATCTGTATTGAACGTGACTAATATAATACTCTACTGTCAAGAGTAGTTAACTAAGACCAATGGGTATAAGTATCCCTCCGACCTGAGATCACCACGGTGACTTACAAGCAACTCACTGTGCTTTGATGCCGGACTGTCTGTATTTTTAATATAAGTTCGAAAAATTTTTGGGTACAGTCAAGTACTTGTGAAGTCGGTGTGTGAGTCAAGATAGGATTGACCACTCCTAATTAACTTCAGGAAGAGAATGTTTGCTGTGTTTTAATTTAGCAAAATCTAGGCCTGGGTAATCCTTGTGAGGACTCACGGGATTTGCAAAAATTTTGAGACACAATAGAGATGACTTACATGAGTGTTGACAGCATACTCAAAGTTGTCTTGAGCATTATTAGTCAAAAGAATGAATTATAAGGTAACCATGGGTCAGGGTTCTTAGAATGTTGTTTTGCATACATTCGACCTATCTGGACGTCGGAAATCATTGCTAGATGGTTACTTCGACTAGTACAGAAATTAGTTCCTATGCTACCAGCTTAGGTTCGAACCTATAGGATCACACACATAAGAGGTTGTAACCTAATCAGATGGTTAATCGATAATTAAGAATCGTTCTAAGGTTAAACAATCAATGTGATTGATGTTTGACCTAATGCAAGTGTTGCAGGAGGATCATTAGTAATTGGATTGCTAATTTGCTCAATCTGATTGAGCAATTGGACTGAGATCAAGTCTAATTGAATATGATTCAATTAAAATTGATTTAGATTTAATTGGATTAAGTCTAATTGGTTTATTGGATAAGCCAGTTGCAAGGGAGAACAAGTCTCTGTTTGACTAGGACTTGTATGCACCTAATTCCTAATTAAGTTAGAATTTAAATTAAATATAATTTAATCTGATTTAATTAGACTCATAGTTAGACTAAGATCACCATTAATTAGGTTGTAATTAATTTAAATTTGATTCAAAGTATTTGACCAAATCTAAATAAGAATCCTAGTTAGACTAGGATTCCATCTTCTCTTACGCCACCTAAGAAAATCAAAGCCCATGCCCATTAATTAATTTTAGATAATTTTTTTATGATTTTTACATCTTAGAAAAGTAATCTCACACTACTTATTCTAGAGATTTGAATCAGATTTGATCTGGTTCAATATGAAAATTAATTTGGTTCATTGTGGAAAGTGGTTTAGCATATTTCTCTTTTTGAAAGAGTCCCTCTTCACAAGGACTCTTCCCTCCCTCTCTTGTGCCAACTTCTCTCATATTTATCCTCCTTTTTGTTACCCCTTTTGTGGTTATTTTCATGCTATTCATGAAATAAATGAGATAGGGGGCTGAAGTGAAATTTGAGTGCAAGGGTAAAACGATAATTTTAAAATTTTTCAAAATTACAATTTTACAGTGGAAATTATTAATTAATCTAATTAACTAACTTATATTAACTCTACATAAGGATCTAAATATGATATATATAGTATGCATTTAAATTTAAAATTCAAACTTCTACAGTAAATATTTTACTGTTATGTGTTCAGAACACATTACCTTCGTACGGGTAGTCGATCGCCATAATTTGATCACCGTCGGGAGGGTCTGATCATCACAATATAGCCACACAGTGTGTCTGGCCTCTACAGATCAACCACACGAAGCTTCCGATCTGATCGGCTCCTCACGAATGCTAGTTCATTGCAGAACCCTTTTGACGGCTGATACTGATCGAACTCCTTCGATCTTGATTTGATGACTCTTTGAACACTCTGGATCATCAGCAGATATACTTGAGAGATTGATAAAGCTTTCCCTGAAGTTTGGTGGGCTCATGACACTCGTAGCTCACCTTCTCACTTCCCGAACCCTAGGCCGAAACCCTAGGGTACTCACCGAAGAAACTTACGCCCACTCTGTTTCTTTCTTTTCTCTCCTTTTCTTTTCTTTTCTCATGCAGAAAAGCTTTCTCATGCCACCCTTCTCTCTAGGATCAGATTAGTGCATGCCTTGTCTTCTCTTCCTTTTAAAAATAGTACAAAACCATCTTTGCAGCATTTTCTCTGCGTGAGAGGATAAAGATAAGTGGTTGGTCATTTGAATTCAAATTGAATTTGAATTCAAATGCCAACCAACTCATGTTTATCCACTCTTGGCCTGAGAAGAGAGGGGTGTGGGCTACTTTGTGCATGGATAATTTTCACGAGAAACCTTTTCTCGTGTGGAAGAAGTGGCGCATAAAATAAAGGGGTGGCGCAGGGATTTGTTAACCATTCAAATTCAAACATCTTTTGAATTTGAATGGCCAACCAATCTCATCTATATCCATTCAAAATGGTGCACAAAGAAGGGGCGTGGGATGGCTTCTGCATGGGAGAAAATTTATGAGAACCCATTTCTCGTGAATTCAAATGGGCGCAGAAAAGTGAGGTGGCGCAGGGAGATGAGGTCAAAGTGGTTTGAACCTAATTGAGCCAACCTAATCAAAATAGGTTAGGCACAATTAGACTAAGTTAAACCCAACTTAATTAAGCTTAATTAGGCTCAATAAAATCCTAATCAAATCAGAAATTGACTAAGCCCAACCCCTGATTAGATCAAGGACCAAACCACCTTGGCGATTAGGTCAACACTTAACCTAATCAGGTCAAACCCAACTGAATCCAATTCAATTGGACTTGATCCAAAAATAATTACTCAATAAAATTGAGTTAATTAATGATCAAATTACTAATTAAATCTCTCATAAATACTGAGTCTAAATCCGATGGGCAATCGGGCATCAGAGTCCATCGATATAAAATCCCGATCAAAAAGTCCCAAACCAGTGGGACTCTTGACCCCGGTACCCAAAATGTGTGAAACTCGTGATTAGAGAATCTTAATTCTCGATCATAGAGTTTCAGACATGTAGACTCAAAGTCCATGAGCATTAGGACTCTTCACCAGCCATCAGATCAAATAGGAACCTCTAATGTGTGTGACCCCGCAGGTTCGAACCTAAGTCGGTAGCACAGGAACCAATTCCTGTACTAATCGAAGTGACCATCTAGCAATGGTACCCAATATTCGGATAGGTCGAATAATCACAATCGCAACATTCAATACCTACATAAATATGGTTACTGTATAATTCATCCTTTTGACCTCTGTGTTTAGGATGACTCAGGGTTAAACTGTCAACCCTGATTAGATCATCCAAATCGTGCTCAACTCAAACAGTCCTGTGACTCCTCACTAGGACTACTCTGGTCAAATTTTGCTAAATTGAAACATGACTGTACATAGCTCCTGAACTGGAGTGATCAATCCCATCTTGACACACACACCGACAAGTCAAGTACTTGACTACACCCAGCAGCCTTCCGTCACTGAATTAGAAATTTAGGTAGTCCAGTGCCTAAGTGCAGTGAGTTGCTTGCAAGTCACCGTGACGGTCTCAGGTCGGAGGGACAGTTATACCCATATCCCATCGGAGCAAATCTTGACAGCAGAAAAAGCTCCAGAGTCGATCACGTTCAGTGCAGATGTACCCTTACATCTCACCTGTATGCCATACCAGTGTCTCCACACTCCTTGGTTAAGAGGACAACCAATCTATATGGCACACAACGACCTATACTTGATAAACATTGTTGTCCTTGGTAACAACGTATCATTTGGTCACAAACAGGTTTAAGGACTAAACGACAAATCCTCCTTTGTCGAGTCTAAATAGTCCTAAGGACTTCACCACAACACAGGAGTTCATTAGAAGATGAAACAATTTGTGATGAAAAATACCAAAATAATTTTTATTTATTTATAATTCATATACTAATACAAAAAAGAGTACAACCATCAACTGGCTGACGATTGACTTTGGGACACTCTTCCCAACAATCTTCCACTTGGCCTAAAGCCAATCAGTGCAGTATCTACTATCCATCTTTGACTTGAAGTCATCGAACTCCTTCACCGCAATGGCTTTAGTGAATGGATCGATCAGGTTCTCCTTTCCGTCAATCTTCTGAAGGTTGACGTCACCTCGATCCACGATTTTTTGGATGAGATGGTAGCGATGCAGAATATGCTTCATCCACTGGTGTGCCTTCGGTTCCTTCGCCTGAGCAATGGCTCCAGAGCTGTCACAGTAGAGCATAACTGGACCAACAAGGGAGGGTGCTACTCCAAGCTCGGTAATGAATTTTCTCAGCCACACCGCTTCCTTGGCAGCATCTGATGCAGCGATATACTCTGCCTCGCAAACTGAATCAGCCACTGTGTGCTGCTTGGAACTCTTCCATCAGACAGCCCCACCATTAAGGATCAAAACAAATCCCGACACACTCTTGCTGTTATCGTGATCAGACTGAAAACTAGAGTCTGTAAACCCAATAAGTCTCAAGTCCGATTCATCATAAACAAGCCACTGGTCTTTAATATTTTTTAAATATTTCAGGATGGTTTTAACTACCTTCCAGTGATTCTCCCCTGGATCAGATTGATATCTACTCACTATCCCTAGTGAGTATGCCACATCTGGTCGTATACATATCATGACGTACATGATAGAACCCACTGTCGAAGCATATGAAATTCTACCCATACGCTCTGTCTCTTGAGGTGTTGTCGGATAATCCCTCTTCGAGAGAGATATTCCATGGCCTATTGATAGATAGCCTTTCTTGAAATTCTCCATGCTGAACCTCTTCAGTATAGTATCAATGTGCGTGGACTGGGATAAGCCAAGCAACCTTTTAGATCTATCCGTATAGATCCTCATCCCTAGGATGTAGAAAGCTTCTCCTAAATCCTTCATGGAGAACTGTGATGACAACCAAATCTTTATTCCCTATAATGCAGGGACATCATTCCCGATTAAGAGAATGTCATTCACATACAATACAAGAAATACCACTACTGAACCATTAGCCCACTTATAAATGCAGGGCTCTTCTCTATTCTTAATGAAGCCATACGTTTTGATCGTCCTATTAAAACATATGTTCCAACTTGGGATGCTTGCTTAAGTCCATAAATGGACCTCTATAGCCTGCACACCTTAGACTCATCTGTGGATGTGAACTCTTCAGGTTGTATCATATACACCTCTTCGTCCAGCTCTCCATTTAGGAAAGCTATTTTTACATCCATCTGTCAGATTTTATAGTCAAGATGGGCAGCTATCGCAAGCATAATTCGAATAGATTTGAGCATTGCCACAGGAGAAAATGTCTCGTCATAGTCTATACCATAACATTGATGATATCCCTTGGCAACCAGACAGGCTTTATAGGTCTCTACCTTTCCATCTGCATCTCTCTTCCTCTTGAAGACCCACTTACACCCTATGGGTTTTACTCCTTCGGATGGGTCAACCAATGTCCACACATCGTTGACCTTCATGGACTCCATTTCGGATTTCATGGCCTCTAGCCATTTCTTAGAGTCAGGTCTCTGCATTGCATCCATGTAGGTGATCGGATCCTCATCATTTTCATCAAGTTCGACAGGATCACCATCCCGGATAAAGAAACTATAGTATCTTCCGGTTGATGTGGTACTCTATCAGACCGCCTTAAGGGTGCATGAACAATGGGCTCCGGATCTGATCTAACCAAATCCGGTTCAGGTTCAGCAACTTGTGTCGCTTTTTCTACCTACCAAACTTTCTCAAGTTCGATCTTAGAGGCAACAGTCCCTTCACCAAGGAACTCCTTTTTCAAAAAGATTGCCTTAAGGCTGACAAACACCTTTTGCTCATCAGCTAGGTAGAAATAATATCCTTTGATCTCTTTTGGGTACCCTATGAAATAACACTTGTCAGACCTAGGTCCAAGCTTGTCCGTAATTAAACATTTAACATAAGCCGGACACCTCCAAACCTAAGGTGCGAGAGTACTGGCTTACGTCCTATCCATATCCCATATGGCGTTTTAGTTACAGACTTACTCGGAACCCTATTTAGAAGGTAACAAGCCGATTCGAGTGCATATCCCCAAAAGAAGATCGACAGAACAGCAAATCCCATCATGGATCGAACCATGTCCAATAAGGTCTGATTCCTCCTTTCAGACACACCATTATGCTGTGGTGTTCCAGGAGGAGTCCACTGAGAGAGAATCCCATTCTCTCCAAGATATGTCAGAAACTCATTGGAAAGGTATTCACCTCCTCGATCAGATCGAAGAGTTTTAATACACTTTTAGTTTATTTTTCTACCTTATTTCGAAATAGTTTGAACATTTCAAATGACTCCGACTTATGCTTCATTAAGTAGACATACCCATACCTCGATAGGTCGTCTGTGAAGGTTATGAAGTAAAAATATCCACCTCTTGCACTTGAGCTCATGGGTCCACATACATCAGAATGTATCAGACCCAAGAGTTCACTGGCTCGCTCATCTTTTTCAATAAAAGGTGATTTGGTCATCTTCCCAAGAAGATAGGACTCACAGGTTGGAAGTGATTCACAATCACCAACTTCAAGAATTCCTTCTTGAGCCAACATGTTTATCCTATTCTTATTGATATTACCTAGCCTACAGTGCCAAAGGTAGACTTCTGACACATTATTCATTCTAGAGCATTTACCGAAGGTTTGAACCACATTAACAGGCTGTGATAGTAAGTAAATTCCATTATTTAGTTGTCCAACAAATATTGTAACACCATTCAAAATGATATTTCCAACATTTTTTTTATTAAAAATTCATAATTGTACATGGTCAAAAGGCCTATAGAGATAATATTTAATAAAAAACTTGGATAATAGTGACATTCACTTAAATTACATTACGAGAATTGATTAAAAGGTTCATAATTCCTAAAGCTAGAACTGAAACTTTGCTTCCATCTCCAACGTTCAGAAACTTCTCGCCTTCATCAAATCTCCTACTGACCTGCAGACCCTGCATCGAATTACAGATATGATAAGGGCTTCCGGTATCCAATACCCAGGCAGTAGTATCACAAGTAAAAAAGTTGCAAGGTGTTATCATATAATTACCTTGCTTCTTCTTCGGCCTGTTCGGGTCCAGGGAGGCAATGTATAGAGGACAGTTCCTCTTCCAGTGCCCCTGCTTCTTGCAAAAGAAGTACTCCGCCTGGCTCTGGTCGGGCTTGCACTTCTTGGTCTGACCCTGTGCAGACGTCCCAGCATGCGGCTGCACCTTCTTATTCTTCTTCTTCTTGTTCTTCTTTCCTTTCTTAAAGGGTCGATGTCCAGAAGAAGACCCTCTCACCACATTCACTGACTCCTTATGGAGTTGGTGGTCCTTCTCAAAGTTCTACAGCAATCCCAACAAGCCATGGTAGTTCACTGCAGGCTTTGTCATCCGAAAATGAGTAAGGAAAGGGAGGAAGGACTTAGGCAAAGAATTAAGGATCACATCCTTAGCGAGCTACTCGTGCAAGGGAAAGCCCAGTTTACTTAGGCGCTCAATCATTTCGATCATGTACAGTACATGATCGGTGACTGAGGCCCCATCCCTCATCCGAGCATTGAAATGGCACAACTATTTTGTGCCTTTCAACATCGTCAAGCATGCCAAAGGAGTCGTTCAACATTTGAAGCATCTCCTGTGACTGGGCATTCTCGAACCTGCGGCTGAACTCATCATCATTGCCGCTAGCATTATGCACCGAACGATGGTGCGATCATTGGCCACTTCTGGTAAGTGTCTCGAACCACCCCTCTAGTGTTCGAGGCTGGCTCCTCAGGTACCAGATCCGTTACTACATAAAGGATCCACTCATGCTCAAGGATGATTTTCAATTTTTGATACCAGCTATCGAAATTAGGTCCCATGAGCTTGTTATTATCTAATAATGATCGGAGCGACAAGGTAGTGGCCATAGCTGCATAAAGAAAAATCAGACCATTATTAGTATATAAATTATTAATACTAAAGACTTAGACTTTAGTCTAAAGATTTCTCCAGTATTTTTACAAACTGATAGCCTCAACTAGAATTCGAAGAATTACTTTAATTCCTTAATGGGTACTAGAATCCACACAGACTACACACGAGCCCAACTTTGGTTGGTCAATCCCATGTGCATCTATGGGTAGGTTCATAACCAGTTGTTTCTCTAAATAACTTTTAGTAATTAATTTTTGCCCAGAACCTAATCAGTAGGCTTTGGCCTCCACTGAAAAGATCTGGTTAGGTCCAACCATTAACATGATTGATTTGGTGAATCGATCAATAAATGATCAGGCCGACTTTGGCCGGCCAACCTGACCACCATCAGAAAGACTCAACCAAATTATCATATTATGAATGATAATTCCATTAGTCAATAAGCACCAGGCCTTTGGGCCTCCAATGATTATTAAACTAATGGACTCATTATCACTCACTTAATGAGAGGCTATGACTTAGTTATCACTATAACTTAATTATTTTTAGGGACCTAATAATTTTTGAAGATTTTATTAAAAGGATAGAAGAGAAGAAAATTAACCAGCAATTTCAATCCTCCCACTGACTTCACCAAGTTAGATTAAAAAAGATTTAATTAAAGCCGATATTAGGAGCACCTAAATCAGTCACACTGATTTACCTAATGACATGGGTGAGCCCTAATCACCAAGTGATCTAATCAAAATCTAACTCACCAGGTTGGCCAGGTAAGTGAGATCAGTGGTGAGGATAAGCCATTAACTCGTCAGAGATCGAATCAATGTTAGTAGCTCTCACTTAAAAACCACTGGTCAGACTACCATACTTACCTTAGACACCAATCGGTTCATTAGTTTTAATTTGATCAACTTAGTAAATAGGGTTTCCACTGCATAGCCATGAATTAAGTCCATCTTGGTCTAGTTAAAGACATGGACCCATTCAACTACAACTATTGGAGTTGAGTCTAGAGTGTCCTTGACCTAATCTAATTCAACTTTTGATTAGATTTGATCAATTATTCTAATTTAGTCATTTCTTTAAGCTAACCTTAGTCTAACCCAATTATGGACCTAATCTATTAATCTATTGACCCACAAGTTTATGCAATTATCTTAGGTCTTAATTCATAATTCTAGACCAACTAGGACAATACTTAATTTTTTAATTAAGTATTTGGGCTGGATGGGTCAGGGTTTGGGCATTTCGAAAATAATTTTCAAATTTGAAAGTTTTATTTTCTATTCACCAAATGTGTTGACTCATTTCACAAAGATCAGCACATTTCATAAACAGCAATCCTATTGCTAATTACATAACAGAAAATAACTTCAATCAAAAT